>NW_009731333.1:16662-16876 GCF_000703405.1 Apaloderma vittatum | reverse complement strand
AGAAAATCCCTGCCGCCCTCCCACACCCGAGGACGTTAGGAAGGCGTTCTAGTACGAAGCGAACGGTTGTTTTGTTTTTACTAATTGTAAGGAAATAAATCACAAAAAATCACAGACTCGGAAGAAGGGCAGCGAGGCTGGAGAAGGGTCTGGAGAACAGGTCTGGGGAAGAGCAGCGGCGGGAGGTGGGGCTGGTCAGCCCGGGGGAAAGGGG
>NW_009731333.1:16157-16453 GCF_000703405.1 Apaloderma vittatum | reverse complement strand
ACAACTCCCTGAAGGCGGGCTGTGGCGAGGTGGGGGGGTCGGTCTCTTCTGCCAAGTAACAGGACAAGAGGGAGAGGCCTCAAGGTGCACCAGGGGAGGCTCAGATTGGGTGTTACACGGGATTTCTTCTGCTGAAAGGCACTGGAACTGGTTGCCCAGGGCAGTGGTGGAGTCCCCAGCCCTGGAGGTATTTAAGAGTGGGGCAGACAAGGTGCTTAGGGACAAGGTTAATGTCAGGTTAACGATTGGACTCGATAATCTTAAAGGTCTTTTCCAGTCGAGGTGATTCTGAGTGT
>NW_009731333.1:746-16115 GCF_000703405.1 Apaloderma vittatum | reverse complement strand
CAAAAAAAAAAAAAGAAGGTAAAATTCTAATACTTCTTTCTTACTGAGAAGGTAAATGAAAGATGTAACTGGCCACAACTAAACCAGTGAGGAAAATGCTCAAAACACAGCCTTTGGTTCAGTAGTTTATTTTATCCTAGCACACAGCAACAGCAGCTACAGTGATCATGTACATATCTAAAAAAAAGAATTTTAAATAAAAAACACATTTTACAAAAACACCCTTTTGTTTCTTGCTCGTGGTGCACAGAATAAACTAGTTTTTCCACAGAAATTTTAATCGTTCGGGCAGCAGCTAGCCCCTGTGAATTCTGGTTTAGCCTGGGCTGTACTTTACATAAATGCAACCGAGCTGTGTCCCCAAACCACCTCTGGTGTCACTCTGAGTGCCCTGGCCACAACTGAGCACAGAAACCATAGCAGCACCCAGACCCCACAGGGCTGATGGTTGCTGCACATAGTAGCTAAACATAACACCTTTTCTGTACAAATACAGGCCAAAAACCAGAAGAACACATTAAAATAAAAATAACTTTGATTCCAGCATTGCTTGCCTATTCTGTTTCCTCATCTAGCACAGGCACCAAATAAGGCAGCTGTAACAGCATATAAAATTAAGGTCTATACCATAATTAAGGTACATATGGACACACAAAACAGAGACACTCCCATTTATCAGCTGGAATAGGCAGGCATGTTATGAACTGCTGCAGAGAAACATAAACAGAAAAATAAAGAGCTGCTTAGAGGCTCTGCCCCATTGATTTGCCAAACTATTTTCAATGCAGTACACTCCTACAAATGCAGCTTTACTGTATAAGAAAAAAAAAACAAAACCCCACCACAACAACAAAACTTGTAATCTCACTGGTACAAACCCAGAGCAGGTTTCAGTCTGTAGTCTTCTCAATTACTTGTTGGGACAGCTGTCCATCACAAACATCTCTCCACGAAAAATTAAAGAGCACTGAACGGGTGGGATATGCCTGTGTCTAGCTCATCAAGCCATTTCTGCTCACGTGCTTTAAAGGCAATTTATTTTTTACATTATTAGATTCACAATGTGTTTTGATATGCAGGTACCTTAATGTCAGTTGATTAAATCAAAAGCCAGCCAAGAATGTCCTGGAAACACTGACTGAAATCTACTGTAGCTTTAGCTTCGTCCTTCAGTCCCTGATCCTCAAATCTCTTGGGCAACACGAGGCTGCGTGCCTGCTTCCTACATCGTAGCCAGCACATGGACAAGAGAATTCCAGCTGAGCTTGCACCCAGTAAGGTTGCTGGCTACCAGAAACCACTAGCAAAAAATTCAAAGAGCTCATCCAAGCTTGAAATCCCTCATTACCAAAGAGACAGAGCATGCACAATTTCTGTCACAGCTGAGGGTGAAAGACCCGTGGGCTAAAGCTCACTGAATTTATGGTGCTTTACCAGACCACTGGTAAGTACCGTGCCTGAGCCCTACAAAACCCACTGGGATACATCTCGGAAGAAGCATTTCAGCAGAACCAAGCTGCGATGAGAGGTTTGGAGGGAAGAAGGGGAGAAGTCTTACTGAATTTTTTTGACCATGAACACATCTTGCTCATGAGCAGCACAGGAACAATCTGAGGCACATTGGCTCTGATGGTCACCAGCACCATTCCCCACTTTGCTGGGGAAACAGTGCTGGTCAAAGGCTGATTTAGACAGGTCAGGATCAGATCAGACCACTCCAAAGGGTGACACATTCAACTGCAATAAAGAGATATCAGGAAGAGAATTCCAGAGGAAAAGCAGCCATATTCTGAGAGAACAGGAATGAAGTGGGACTACTAAGATGGGCAAGGTCAATATATGAAAATGCAGTAGTCAAGGCATGAAAAATTCCATTTTGACAGGTTTAGTGGGTGTGTGTGGGGGGTGTGAGCGTGGGTGTCACCATGGAGGCCAGCGTGGTTCTTGTGAACTTAAGTTGTTTTTCTAGAGAAGAAAGCTGTGATACGCACATGCCAGAAATGAAACAGCTTTCATGAGCCCAAGAGGCTTTCCTTTGCTACCACTAGAGGTAGCAAAGGAAAGATGAAGATCAGCAGGTGGGTTTTAGGCAGAGTTTAGCTACAACATGCAGAGCACAGGTAAGGGCAGAAGTATCTGAAGAGTTCAGACTGAAAAAACTAGAAGTTACTTCAGAGAGTTCAAATAAATTAACAGTTTAAGAGCATGTAGGATTCAGAAGCAGTGGGTAGACAGACATCAATTTTTCATCATACTCAAAGATCCTACCAATTAAAGCTTGGGAACATTGGAATACGACTGTTATATGAAAAGGGTAAAAGGAGCGCAGGATGGGTGATCGAGGAGATGCTGTAAAAATGTAGCAGTTGGCTCCTGTACCATGGCAGGACTCCTCTGCTCAGAGGCTTAATCAAAACACAATGGCACAGAGTAACAGCCACACAAAATGTAAAGTGCTTGATGAAGGGAGGGAACGCGCCTATATTCTGTCAGAGTTCTTGTTAGAGATGAAAGCCCGGTACCAGAGTAGCTTCTAGCGATGTAAAGTTAAGTTGGGGGAGAGAGGGGGAAGTCTGGCCTCCTTCACCAGCTGCTCACCAAGCAGAGATACACACACACAGATCTTGGGGAGCTCAGTGCTCCTCTCCGGCTGCGTTAACAGAGCTGAAGCAGCACATCAGCTGCAAGGGAGGCAAGGAACCGGATTTCATGACTGTGGGCAGGAAATCTTCATAACCTGAGGGAAGACTAAAAGAGGAAGAAAAACTAACATTTGAAAAAACTAATATGCCGCTGGCTGCAGAATCCCCTGTGATCCCACTTCTAAAAAATCCACAAAACTTCACAAAAAACAAGACCCCAAAATCCAAACCTCTCACTTCATTCCACACATCTGTTTCTGAGGCAAGAGAGTAGTTTTGGCTTTCACTGTATGGCAGACCAACATCTGTCAGACTGTTTTAACCTGTGAGACACGGTGTTATCCAACACTTCCTCTGTTCAAGCTTTTTATTTGGATGACATTTTGAAGCAGTGGTAAAGCCAAATCAGAGTAGGTTCTAACTGTTATATCGCTGAGATTTTTAAAGGTCAGTAGTTAAGACAGCATAGTTCTGTTACTTTTATATAAAAGTTGTTTCATGTTTACCTTCCCTGCAAATGCAGCATTTATTGATTCTGCCATTGTCTTTTTTATCCTTTTCCTTCCTTCAGTTACTTTCAAGGTGGTTAAAATATTAAGACCATAAGCTCAAACTACCTACTTATGTATACACTTAAAATTATCCTTAACATGCCGCTTCTCTATATATGCCATCAAAGAAATTTTGCAATTTTGGATTTCTCAGCTTTACTTGTCGCAAAGAATTGAACTGTTTTGCAAGCACAGGTTTGTGTGCAATCACACTGAACGAGCAGCTCTCCCACTCAGCTCATTTCCCAAAGTAAATCAACATTTTACTTAAGGAAGTTGGTGTAGTAAATTACTGTTTGTCTCAGCCTGTACCACTTCTTCCCTTGATATCAGACTTTAATATACCTTTGCTATTTCAGGCAGCATAAGTGCGACATAGCACTACTTTAAAAAGTCTTTTTGATGGAACTTACGTACATTAGAGCTAGAGCTATGCTTTTACAATCTAATCGTTCTACTCCTGTTGCTGATTTGAGAAATTAGTGAAGAGCAACTCACATCAGAAGGCATGAAATGCATAAAACATTTGGTGCAAACACTTAAAAATAGGATTTCGCAAGAACTTGTTTAGATTAGAGACCAACTGGAATAAGACACAAAGAAACCACATGCTGTTGAGAGAAGAACCACCACAAAACAAGATAGAGTGGACTCATCTGCCACTCCATGTAAACTAGGTGGATGCAGAAGAGAGGGATTTCTACCAACAGAAACACATGCTACCCTATAAGTGTCTTTTTCTTGTTTTACAGGGCTCACTGTGCTTTGTATCCACCGATTTTGATTGTGCTAAAATAAAAAAAAACAAACAAAAAACTGTCATTTTATTTCTATAAACCAACAAAACCGTTTAAGTAAAAAAAGTTCCATATAATTACACACAGTAAACAAATTCACTAAAAAAACCCCACCCCAAACAAACAAAAAAATCCCCACCCAACCAAACCCCACCCTAACATCCCCCCGACAATACTCCTTTTATAGATTTGGCACTTTCACCAGGTTTTACTAAGCACATCTTTCCACAGTACCATATGCAATACTAAATACTAAGTGAAAAAGCCTTACAGTGTTCATTTCTATCAGGGGGAGAAGGGAGGGACACAACAACAAAGCTCACCAATAAAAATATCTACCCTATATCAAACGTACCTCTCCATCAGGGAATCTAATGGAAAAAAAACCCTACTGCTTATAATTTAACATCAAGCTCTCTTCCTGGCAACCAGGATTACAGGTTTATGCTGAATACAATTTTATGTTCAAACACAGAGATAAGCAGCATTATCCCAAAACCCAGCAGAATCCCAGCGTTCTGTAACAGGAAGTATCCCCAGCGGCTGCAGCCATGATCACTGGCATCATTGTGGAGCATTTCAGGCACCTAAACAAACAAGAACGTGTTTAATGACTTCAAAATGAACAGTGACTTCCAACCCAGTTCTTCAGCCAGGAGGTGGAGTCTTACTCCTCTAGCCCGTCCTGTTGACCGCATTAATCTTACTCCTTGAATTAGGTGCCACTCAGTGTGAACAATGTTATCCAACTCTGCTTTCAGATTTAGAGACAGGAGAGAATCAGTCACATTCTATTTGCTTTTACCATTTACGCTGATGTCAAGCCAGCCATTTACTCAGGATATGATTATTTACCAACTGATTTAAGCAAATCGCACCAAGAATTTTATCCCTTGGAAGACAGCTAAACTTTCACAAAGATGTTTTGTACAAACATACTTCTGAGGTACAGTATAGGTTTTAATACAATTCTGTTTTCATCCCAAGGAGCAGTAATGATTTAATGTAAAAGGCAAAGTACATCTGGTGGTGCTGATAGCATCCAGCTTGCAGTCTTACTGGCTATCTGCTAGAGCAGCCACTGTCAGAAGGAAATTTTTGTCCTCTACTTCTGCTGTTAAATGCCTCTGTTTAACAGTTAAGGAAGAAACAATCTCTGTTCCTACAGTAACCTAAATAAAAGCAATCTTCCACCTGAACGTTTAAGTGAGCACTTACACTGTGCGCTCAGCACCTTCCTTTCTCCCTCAACTTTTTCTGCTCTTGACTGAGATCAAAATACAGCTAGCATTAATTCTTATGTTAGGCAAAGTTCCAGTAGGTCTTGCCACTTACCATATCCACAAGAGCCACATACATGAACAAGCCAGCAGTGAGTGCAAATATCCACATGGAAACGTTGTCTGCGTAATGACCGATAAGAATCCCGGTCGCCATTCCCAGGTAAGCCAGCATCGCTGACAGGGCGTTGTAAAGCACAGCTTGCTTGACAGTCATACCAGCTTTTAGAAGTACAGCGAAATCTCCTACAATGGGGAAAATAAAAAAAAGAAACAAAGTTTTCATCTTCAGTTAACTAGCGTGGCATTCGTGAGTTCTCCTCTTACAAGACTACTAAGCTTTTTTTATGCTGCCTTTTTTTTTCCTTCACAAAATCAGAAGTCACTGAGGGACAGAAAATTAAAAAGTGCACGTGAAGAACAACACAGCACCAGACACTGTAAGTTTATAACCTTAAAAAGGTCTCAGGATTTTTGGAAGAAGCAGCTTTTAGCGTAGTTTGAATTGAAAACAACCCTGTAAAGTACTGCAGTACCTGATACGCATGAGCATTCTAAAGAAGTTTCTAAAATAAAATATTCCCACTTAATTACATAAAGCAATGGTGATGATTCCATTTATTATCCAGTAACTGCTCTTTGTACTTTAAGTCTGTGTCATAAATTTAGAAATAATTTCTTTATTAATTTCTGTAAGCGATCCTTAACATCGTATTTTTACTTGAAGGAATGACAGACTGTGAGCCAGGAACAAGTTTTCCATTATTCAGAAGAGTATTTTTTTATATATTAGATCTAAACAAAAGTAAAGTAATACAATCTTATTATTTGGAAATAAAATGGATTCTATATAAAAATGTAAGCTGGCTCCAGTTAAATTAAAAGCAATCTTCAAAGCTGAGTTGAGAAATTTGTGACAACAGCTTCTCCCACAAGATACTACAATTAAGGTGAACTGGTATGTTTAGCCTTAACACCAGAATGACCCAATTTTATCCCCAGCCAACTCCAGGCTGTCCCATTTGTTTCAGTATTCCTATGTCACCTCACATTCTCTGCTGAAGAAGGTACTTAGCTCAGTCGGTAGAGCGTGGCGCTAACAACGCTAAGGTCGCGGGTTCGATTCCCGTTCAGTCCCCATGTGTTGCCTAATCTAGTCGAGAGGTGGCGTCCCTGGTGACGGGGAGGCTGGATTAAAATGATCTCTAAGGTCCCTTCCAGCCTAGGCCATTCTGTGATTCTATAATGCTATGATACTTGAAGTTTCCTGGGCTGATTGAAGTGTGATTTCAATTTTAGAAGATTTTGCTTGCTTCCAAAACCAAAAGAACATTTGAATCTAAAATTGTCAGTTTCATAACCTGAATATATTTTGGATATTTGTACCAACAACGTGTAGTATATGCATTTAGTACATGTTCCACAACTGCAGTGGAACTAATATTAAGATGAACAAGACTCAATTCCTCTCATGTCTTAAAACCAGGTAGATTTTCTCCAGAGTAATAACAAATACATTAAACTGTTTAATAAACACTTTAAGGTATACACATACTAGTTTACAAGCTCAGTTAAATGAAATTGAACATTCTCCTTTCTAGGGAATTAAAACCTTAAAGTGTAAGCAAACTATTCTTTCCTCCTCCTCCTCCTGTACACCGGGAGAGGCCAGCTGTGGCCATGGCAGCTAAGAAAGAAATACCAGTTCCAAATTCAACGTGTTTTGACAACTGGGAAGATGGGCTTCACTCCAAGTTAAATTAAGCAGCTACGTCCTGTTCTCGTGAGCTGCCCTCCCCGTGCAAGGGCCAAATTTTAAACTCACAGCAACCATTCCCATGAGATGTTATGGGCATAAGTTTAAATAAATTGAGCTTGAAAGACAAGCTATTTCTAGGAAAGACAGAAGTAGTTTCAAGTTTAATTTAGAGCAACAGCAGCGTTTTCCAAGACTTAATGAAAAAGCAGCAAATATTCAGCAGAAAGGAGTGTGACTAACTGTGACCTCCCTTTAACAGCGCAAACATAACATAAAATTAAACCGAGATGCAAGAAAAACAAATTCTGACATGCACTCTCTTGCACCTCACAATTTATGTTGCTAACGAGAATAAAAACGGCAACTGAACTATACAGAGCAAGTTGTAACTAACTGCAAGGCACTGAGTTTTAAACAAAGTAGCTGAAATATTTAGATTTTTTAAAGGGAAGGTTAATTCAATTAGGAAATAAAACAGTCTTCAAGTACGTTATAAGTATCCTTGAGTAGACAGTCTGACACGGAAGAAGTTTTCTGATCAAATTTTACTACACCACAGAACAAAATCGCTTACAGTTTTCCCAAGTGCATCTGTAAGTACCTATACCCACGGCATGTGGAAATATTGGGGTCTTACCTAGCTCATGAGGTAATTCATGGCAAAATACAGCCACAGAAGTGCTTAAACCACTAGAAAATCCTTCAGTAAAGGCTGCTCCTGTGAAGAGATGGGGCAAACAAAAAATACATTACTGCATATTCAGACATCAAGTGCAGAAGCACTGTTGCACATGCTTGTATCTGACTAGTTCCACTCTAATTTTTCTTATGCTTGTGGAAGCATTTAAACTTTAACTGAACAGTTGTCATTTATGATTCCTAAGTTTCAGAATGAGAAGCAATATAGAATTCTCCAATTAGTTAAAGCAAACCAAATTTCACTATCTTCTGAACTAAGCCAAATACCTCCCAACAACTACCCTCCCACAAAAATTGCAATAATCAGAATACTGTCAGAAAAGACTTATTTGAAAAAGAAAAAAAGAAAAAGCTATCAAGGAAAAGAGGTGGCTCAACTGTTTCTCAGGGTCAGGCACTAGAAAAAGGGAGCCTGGTTCATCAGGAAGAGAGAATTTATAGTCATGTGAAATCAGCAGTGAAAGATGGTGAATTCTAGGCAGCTTGCAGGTAAGTGGACTATCAGACTGTAAGTGGAGGGAAAAGAAAAAAACAGAACACAAAAACCCACCAGAAAACCTTAAACTAGCTCAACAGCCCTCATCTTTCTTGTTTTCTCTGCTCCTTCTGTTGCTTGCTATTTTTCCCATTTGCCAGCGGCTCCGGAGGAAGCAGGGCTGGCGAGCTGAGCCCCAGCTCACACACAGCACAGGAGGTCCCTGGCTCACCGTGGGGCACAGCCGGACCATGTCCAGCTTCCCCTTCACCTGCTAACCAGGGGCAGGCCAGCAAACGAGGCGCCGGTGATAAGCAAAGACACAAGGTCACATCACAGCAGTTGGCACACAAGGGGCCCAGGAGCGCTGCTCATGGAGGAAGAGCTGCAACAGTGATGAGACCACAGGAGAGAATCCCCTCTCCCCACTGGGGCTGACACCACCAGTACTCCAGCAGACTCCACCCAGCTGTAACTCTGGAGGGCGGGCACTGCCATCCAGGTCTTCACCTGCAAGAAGGGACTGATGCTCCTCCCTGTAGTGATAGCAGCAGTAGCAGCTTTACTTCTGGGATGCATGCTGTAGTACTCAGGGAAGGAGATGCAAGAAGTAGCGAGCAGGTATTTTGGAATGAGGGATAAGAACAGGGGCTTGCAAAGGTCTAGCCCAGAATATTTGTTCAGTACATCAGATTAGGATGAGCAACATGAAGAGATTTTTAGTGATAGGAGAATTCCCGTTCATGCAGGATAAAGGGCAGAGGCAAATCAGCCACCCAGAGCTACTGGCCAGGGAAGTCCCTTGCTTGTCCAGAGCCTGCCTTGATGATGGTGTGGAGACACCAGCAAAGGTTGTTTGGCCTGGCATGAATAGATGCAGACTGCCTAGAAAATATAGAATACAAGTCACCTTTTTTTTTTTTTACCTGCCTACATAAGAGTTCCTTGACTGCACAGAGGTCCACTATAAAACTATATATGAATGCAGTTCCTTGTACCTACCCAGCGTCTTGGCCAACTAAGAATATGACTACAAATGACCTAACCAAGAAAAAGTTGGTGGATAAGGTTACCTATGAACCACCACAGAAGATATCGCCATTCACATGAGAATCATAGAATGGCCTAAGCTGGAAGGGACCTTAGAGATCATTCTAATCCAGCCTCCCTGTTGCCAGGGACACCACCTCTCAACTAGATCAGACAACATATGGGGACCGAACCGGAATCAAACCCGTGACCTTGGTGTTGTTAGCACCACGCTCAACTGAATGAGCTAACTGGCCCCAGAATCTTCAACTGTGAAGGTGACAACGCTGCTCATACAATCCAGAATGTTCCTTAACTCTGTTGGTGATAGTTTCACTGATTCAAATGATAAAAGAGCCATCCAGGATTAGACTTGCACTTGGCCTGCTGCTCGAAAACAAGGAATAACTGATGGCAAATACAGGAAAAAAAAAAAGGCCTCTTGAGGTCCAGTGAGCATGACGTAATTGAGTTCAGACTGGGAAAGGAAGAAGCAAAATTAGGGCTTCATTTTGATGAAGGAGAATTTGACTTATCTAAAGATTTGCAGGACAGAAGACCTCCAGAATCAGTCAAAGGGGTAAAAGTGCCCCGAAAAAGTGGCTGGTTTATAAAACATGCCTAACAGAGTGAACAGACGTGCAGGAACACTAAGAGCTCCAAAAGAAGACATGCCCAGCTACACAAAGTCTGTCTTAACAAATCAAGACTCCAAAAGGAAGCACCCAAGAAATAGAATCAAAGACTGGCAACAAGGAAGGTAAAAGCAGAGGAACGATAAGGAGGAAGACCAAAGCCCAGCTGGAGCTAAGACTAACAACACCAGGGGTAAGAGAAACAGTTCTACAGAAATGGTAGCTGAGAAACAAAGTTTCGGAAAAAATTGGGTCTGTTGATGGATGGGGAAGGAAACCAGCAGTAGACATTACAAGAGCCTGAAGCTCCAGCACTGCCTTCACCTCAGTCTTCAAGGACAAAAAGCCAGATCCCAGCACCATTCCAGGAAGAAAGGGACAGCAAACAGCAGTTAAGCAACAGTTCAGAGATACTTGGAAAGAAACCAGAAACACTCAGATGCATCCTGGGATGGGACTCACCCAAGGGTGCTGTCAGAGTTGACTGATGCGACTGTAAGGCTGCAGCCTATAGTCTGTGGAAAACCACAGCTACAGAAGGCCCCAGTGGAACTCTGGGAAAAGGATAACATTATTCCCATCTTTAAGAAAGGCACAGAACAGGACTCGGAGAAGTGTTGGCCTTGTCTCAGTTCCTGGAAAGATCATGCTGAATATCCTCTTCAAATGCTTGACTCAGCTTTAGGAAATAACTGACTACAAAGATGGCAACAGCAGCAAACAACAGAACTTGACTTCAGTAGGATTTCTGACACCTTCTCGTACAGCAGTCTCATCTGGGAGCAGAGAGAAACAGAGGCTTGACAGATAGAGGATTACACACTGGCTGGATTGCTGGGCTAACAGGGCTTGATGGCTGGCTAGTAACAAGTTCACGAGGACAAATCCTGCAACCCATTTTCTTCGATATTTTTACTAATTAACTGCATGAAACAGACTGCACCATCAGCAAATTTGCAGGTGACACAAAGGTAAGGGACAGGGGAGAGAAAGTAAAGCCTGAGTTGTCACATCACGCACTAGGGCCTTAGACAAGAAAGACCATGGTAAACTTGAAGACTGGGCCAACAGAGATCTTATGAAGTTCCAAGAGGAAAAGTGAGAAGTTCTGCACATGGAGGCAGAATAATCTTGTGTATTAGTACAAGGTATTTAACTGGCTGGTCCAAAAAGGACATGAGGATTGTGATGGATAACAAGCTGAACACGAGCCAACAGTACAGTCTCGCTGAAAGTACAGTAGACCATAAACTGTGTATTTTTAGTGTGCAAGGCCAGCAGACTACATTCTTATCCCCCTCGCCTCTGCTCATCACTGGTCAGGCTGTTCCTGGGATCCTGTCCACTTTGGGGTGTGCCAGTGTCAAAGTGGATATGAGTGCTGTCCAACAGAGGCTGACAAGATCATCAGGGGTCTACAGCATGAGGACTAAAAGCTTGAGAAAGCTAGGGATATTAAACCTCCATCTCCACCAGACTAAGGGGTGGTCCAACAGCAGCTTCTAAGTACCTTCAGTGCAGTCACAAACACAAAAGAGTCGAAGTCTTCAGACCAGTGACAGATGACACAGAATCACAGAATGTCTTAGGCTGGAAAGGACCTAATTCAACCTCTCAGCCATGGGTAGGGATGCCCTTAATTACACCAGATTGCTCAAGGCCTCATCCAGCCTGGCCTTGAACATCTCCAGGGAGGGGGCATCCACAGCCTCTCTGGGCAATTTTTCCAGAGTCTTGCCACCCTCATACTGAAGAATTTCTTCCTAAGACCCAGTCTAAATCTATTCTCCGAATCAATTTAAATCCATTTCCCCTTGTCCTATTGCTGGACACTCTTGTAAAAAGTCCCTCTCCAGCCTTCCTGTAGGTTCCTTTCAGGCATTGGAAAAGCAGTTATAAGGTCCAGTCTTCTCTTCTCAGAGGAGGGTGAGAGGCTGCAAATCACAATTTGGGAGCTCTGGGATGGACAGAAAGTTTTCCTTATTACGAGACAGTAGTGCAACACTAGAAGAGGAGGTCAGCCGCAGACATGGTAGAAACTCCTCAGCTGTGGAGGTTTTCAAGGCTTGGCTGTGCAAAGCTGTGACTGATGCAACCTGGTGTTCCCAAGACCTGTTCCAAGCAAAGAGTTTGACTAGATGACCTCTAGAGTTCACCCACTTCTCTAACTGTGTTTGTGAAGTCTGATTCAGAGATGCACAACTTGCAAGACAACAGCTATTTTGACTTGAGCCATCAGCAGGACTGTTTTCCACTGCACCCTAAAACATTCCGTCATAGGAGTCTACACAGTAATTGTGGGATAAGTGACAGGGATTAACTGCTACTTCACCAGCAAAAGAGAGTATTAGTTAACACTATCAATCTCTTCTAGCTATCGGTCTGTTTCTCCCACCTCCAAACCCTGCTTTATAGAGTCAGCTTTTGAGATGAGATAGCTACAGTTACCTGCTCAGACAGGAGAATTCATCAACATAAAGTCTGGATTCTGTTCCTGAGGAGACTGGGTAAGTAGAGGAAGGCAGAAGGTAATTGCCTTCTCCCATGCCTGCATCCTCAATAATCTACAAGTTCCTCTATATTACTGTCTCTACACAATGCTTCCCCAGTCTTACCACTTTTTAGAGGAGAACTAAAAATACAGGAATCCAGCTTAATCACAAACGGTGGGTCCAATTTAGGGACCATAAAAGCAAGCCAAACAAAACCTAACAGCTTTCTGAAGTACCTACGTGGCTGATATAGCTATACACTGTACAGATACAAAGTAACCTAAGTACAAGCTTAAATAACAGGAATATCTATTTTTCACTCCTATAAATATGTCTTGAAATATTAACAAATTGAAGATTACATTAACATCCGGTATTATCCCCTCCTGATTATCTAAGAGTACCATAGTATCTTAAAATATACTTCTAAGATCACTTCTCTCAGAAAAAAAAGCTAAAGAAAAAAACCACACACGTAAGATCAGTGTAAAAATTGTGCTCTACATTTTAGTTATTTAGTTGAAGCTACACAGAAAAGTTCAAATCACAGATCATTGTTTTATACCAATCAGCCAGATGCAACTGCTCCATGCTTTAAGAGAAAAATAAGTACTTTTAATTCTTATTCCTACACAATAAGCACAACAGATTTGAGGAAAACAGTAACTGATGAAAGTTATTCCTAACAAGTTGCATGAAGTGAATGAACTTAAGTGAAAGCTACCTGGCTAAAGCTATCTTCAGAGAAGTATTTACACCTTTATTTAATTACAAGGAAAATACTATAGTAGTAGTATTGCCATTTTCACAACATCAAATTGATGTTTTTCCATAGAACTTTTGAGCACATCCAGAACTGAAGGAAACCCACATTTCCATCAGCCTGAACAAGCTACACAGCAGGACTTCTAAAAGCTACTGCTCTCACTTGTTCAATAAGCCTTTATTAGCCTTCCTCATACTTTTCCCTTCATAAATATAGAGTCATAGCTCTCTCCCAAATCTCCCTAATGCTAGGGGGTAATTGATTCGGCATGTCATTTGTATGCAAATCCTCCTACCACATTTACAGTACTGATCTGCTTGGAAATTTACATTCCATGCTTCAACTTTCATCAAAAATGAGATTAAATTGGAAGGTCTCTTTTCACATTATACTTTGAATTGACTGCATGTGAGCAACTGCAAATACTGCTGTGAGAAAATAGTTATTATTAGGTTT
This sequence comes from Apaloderma vittatum, assembly GCF_000703405.1. NCBI lineage: Eukaryota > Metazoa > Chordata > Aves > Trogoniformes > Trogonidae > Apaloderma > Apaloderma vittatum. The sequence goes on along the minus strand of NW_009731333.1, from coordinate 2,534 downwards.
TATCCTTGAACAAGAATGAACTTGTTTCTACAATAAAATTTACAGAAAGACTGATACTGCTGAACTGACCCCAGTATGCTACACAAGCTGGAAATTAATCGAATACCCATAAGGATTAGTATTAAATACTAAAGTCAAGATTACAAAAGAGTAACATAAGAATTGAGGATTACTGATTTGACCTCACTCTCTATAACTTTACTTTTAAAATACCTCTAGCCTGTCTCTGCTTCTAGACAAAAAGTTAGGGAGTTTCCAAACCTAATTTCTCAAATACAAGTCCAAAATATAATATTCAATCTGTTATTTTTGTGATAAAGAAGTATTTTCACTGAAGTATTGTCAAAAAAGACTGAACAACTACAGTATGAAAGAAAAAACCAGGGACATAAAGAAAGAACAAAAATGTCCTGTTTAGATGTAAATTAACTGTTTATACTGGTTTAAATTAAAAGAAACACCCACAAAGGAAAAAAAAAAACAAACCCAGACTACTACACTCAACTAAAACAAGATTTTGAGCAGAATATGAGTGGTGTTTAAGAAAATATTTTTTTAAAATACTTTTTCAAGAAGAGAGGCTGAGTACAGCACACTGAGCATCCGAAGGAATCCACTTATGATACATTCCTTTAATTAACATAGACACATATCTGCAAAAGGCAACATATAGTGACTTTATTGGCACCTTCTCCATGAATCATAGTTCTGACACGTAGGATGTTAGTTAGCTCTTATTAATGCCCTGCTCACACATTCCTAGGACACAAAAAGCAGCGCAGACCTTCTCTGGCAGGTTAGCACAAGCACTAGGAAGAATCACAATACTGTTCTTTAGGGGAGAGCAAGATCTGGGATGAGGAGCATGTCGAGAGTTTGGGGGTGAGGATGAAGGGGCAGGCTAGCACAGGTGATACTGTGGTGAGTGTCTATTACAGGCCACCTGATCAGGAGGAGAAAGCCGATGAGGCCTTTTACAGGCACCTGACAGCAGCCTCTCAGTCACAGGCCCTGGTTCTCATGGGAGATTTCAACTACCCAGATATTTGCTGGAAGGCCTCCACAGCCAGGCGTCCTCAGTCCAGGAGGTTCCTTCGGTGCATCCATGATAATTTCTTGAAGAAAATGGTGAATGAGCTGACCAGGAGAGAAGCACTGCTGGATCTTGTGCTCACCAAGGAAGGTCTGGTTGAAGCAGTGAAGGTTGAGGGCAATCTTGGCTGCAGCGACCATGAGATGGCAGAGTTCAGGATCTTGCGCGGTAGGAACAGAATACCAAGCAGGATCGCAACCCTGGACTTCAGAAGGGCCAACTTTGGCCTTTTCAAGCAATTGCTAGGGGAAACCCCATGGGACAGGGAACTGGAAGGAAAAGGGGGCCCAAGAGAGTTGGTCAGTGTTCAAGGACCAGGATCAGTGCATCCCAACAGTTAGGAAATCAAGGAGAGCCAGGAGACCTGCATGGTTAACCAGGGATCTGCTGGGCAGACTCAGGTGGAAGGGGAGGGTATATAAATTGTGGAAGGAAGGGCTGGCCACTGGGGTTGAGTATAGGACTGCTGTCAGAGAACGCAGGGAGGCAATTAGAAAAGCTAAGGCCTCCTTGGAATTAAAACTTGCGAGGGAGGTCAAGGACAACAGAAAGGGCTTCTTCAAATACATTGCTGGCAAAACTAACACTAGAGGCATTGTAGGCCCTCTGGTGGATGAGGTGGGTGCCCTGGAGACAGAGGACAGAAAGAAGGCAGAGTTACTGAATGCCTTCTTTGCCTCTGTCTACACTGTTGG
>NW_009731333.1:0-615 GCF_000703405.1 Apaloderma vittatum | reverse complement strand
GCACGCGAGGGTGCTGAGGGTGCTGGTGGAAGTCATTGCTAGGCCACTCTCCATCATCTTTGGTAAATCGTGGGCAACAGGAATGGTGCCTGAAGACTGGAGGAAAGCGAATGTCACCCCAGTCTTCAAAAAGGGCAAGCAGGAGGACTGGGTAACTACAGACCAGTCAGCCTCTCCTCCATCCCTGGAAAGGTGACAGAACAACTTATCCTTGGTGCTGTCTCTAGGCATATCAAGGCTAAGAGGGTCATTAGGAGCAGTCAGCATGGCTTTGCCAAGGGGAAGTCATGTTTGACCAACCTGAAAGTCTTTTATGAAGACATGACCAGCTAGATGGATGGTGGCCATGCAGTGGATGTGGTCTATCCGGATGTCAGCAAGGCATTTGACAGTCTCTCCCACAGCATCCTCATAGCTAAACTGAGGAAGTGTGGTCTGGATGACCGAGTAGTGAGATGGGTCGCTAAATGGTTGAAGGGAAGAAGTCAGAGAGTTGTAGTCAAGGGGGCAGAGTCCAGTTGGCGGCCTGTGTATAGTGGGGTCCCTCAGGGGTCAGTGCTGGGGCCAGTGCTGTCCAGTATATACATCAATGACCTGGACGAGGGATTAGAGAGC
>NW_009731332.1:51073-59897 GCF_000703405.1 Apaloderma vittatum | reverse complement strand
TTTGGTTACATATTGTAACCCAAGACACAGAACAAATGGCAATAGACAACCAGTATTATCTATCCTGTTTGGTTTAGCCTGAAATTCAGAGTTTCATCTTTATTTGTTAGAAAGTTCAAAGAAATACTAAGTCTCCTGAGCTTTTTAAGCTCGATCTTTAATTAACAGGTCACACTTATGGGTTTTACCTGAGCACCTTGTAAACTTAACACAGCCAATTTAACACATTTAGACAATGAAATTACAGTCAATTTCCCTTCTGTATTTTGAATTTTTATGTTTGAACTACATTTTATGCGTCTTCACAGGATTTTAATCACTTATATGTTGAACATCTTATCAACATGTTACAGTAGTTTTCCCATGGGTGAGAAATGAGAAAAGACAGAAAATTTCTATAGAGGTCAACAAGTAATTAATGATACACACCTAAAGGAAGAGCAGAGTTCTGCAGCATAAAAATGGTCACAGCAAACTGGTTAGCCAAGGCAGAGCACCTGGATGGAAAGAACAGACATATTTTTCCCATAATCATCATTGCTGTGTATTTCACATGAATTGGATGACTTCTCAGCCTTAATTTTAGCACCTTTTTTCCCTCATTTGGAGGAGGACAATGTAATTGTGGACATTTCTCCTGAGGCAAATCAAATGAAAGTGTTGCTCAGTTCTCCCTTGAGTATGTGGGATTCAACAGTGAAGGTACCCAGTTTCTGGGCAATAATGTAGTGATACCGTGAAAAGCCGAAATCAGGTCTCAAAAGTCATGGTGACTATTGAGCAGGTATTCTTTACTGCAGCACTAGATGCACGGGGGATTGCTTTGCCTAATGTGGGTGCTGTAGGGAGCCAGATGCATAGCTTATATACAGGTTACACATACATATACATAGTATTTCTGAGAAATTATTAACATATTCATTGTTTTCTGAGAACTCATTATCATAGGTTACCACCGAATCCATCATGCACATTAGAATCATAGAATCATGGAATTGTCAGAGTTGGAAGGGACCTCAAAGATCATCTAGTTCCAACTCCCCTGCCAGCCTGGCCTTAAAAACTTCCAGGGATGAGGCTTCCACCACCTCTCTGGGCAACCTGTGCCAGTGTCTCACCACCTTCATAGTGAAGAACATCTTTCCAACGTCCAGTCTGAACCAATCCATCTCTAGCTTTAATCCATTCCCTCTAGTCCTATCACTATCCAACATCTAAAAAGCCCCTCACCAGCTTTCTTTTAGGCCCCCTTAAGATACTGGAAGGCCACAATAAGGTCTCCTCGGAGCCTTCTTTTCTGCAGACTGAACAACCCCAGCTCTCTCAGTCTGTCTTCATAGGAGAGGTGCTCCAGCCCTCTGATCATCCTCGTGGCCCTTCTCTGGACACGCTCTGGCACATCCATATCTTTCTGGTGCTGTGGGCTCCAGAACTGGACACAGTACTCCAGGTGAGGTCTCACAAGAGTGGAGTAGAGGGGGAGAATCACCTCCCTCGACCTGCTGGCCACACATCTCTTGATGCAGCCCAGGACACGACTGTCTTTCTGGGCTGCAAGTGCGCACTGACGGCTCATGTTGAGCTTCTCATCCACCAGTGCTCCAAGTCCTTTTCTTCAGGGCTGCTCTCAAGCCAATCACTGCCCAGCCTATATCAGTGCTTGGGATTGCCCCAATCCAGGTGGAGGACCTTGTACTATAGTCTCTTGGTGGGCTTCAGAGATATCTGGTGGTCGTTTAGTTCATCCTTCTCTTCATCACCATGTTGTTTTGGTGAACTAGTCCCTGTACTCCCTTGTTCTTGCTGACAAGCAAGGTCTGCAGTCTTGAGGCACCCTGTGGCTCTTTATCTCACAGTAGTCTTTGCATTACGTTCTTGGAGATACGTCCTGCTCAAAGCATGACAATGTGCATATATGTACATATATATCTCACAATGCAACTGTTACATAGTTCATTGCTACTGCTTGTTAAAAGGCTTTTAGCTAGTAAATTTCCATCAGGCCCTCACTTCAGTCGCAACCTAACTTTAATTATCTTAAACAAAAGATTACAGGAAAAAAATCACAAACCTCCCAAGGTCTTAGAGCTAATCACTTTAAGGAAACATTCATACTTATTGACTACCATAATTAAATATTTTCTAATTCATAAAGGAGACATAAGGAAGGAAAATGGCAATGATTTCAGTGTTCTTATGGAATGAAAACCCCATCACCTTTCTGAGAAAGAAACCCCGCTGTGCTGGTTCATGAATTCTGGGTTGGGAAACCTTGAGAATTCTCTTTCATGCTGCATTGATTTTTTAGCCAAGTGTCACCCCAGTCTGGAGAGACTCACTTGTTTGAGAGAAAATATAAGTGCAAGGCTCATGTCAGGTGTATCTTTTCCATATATATGGAAATCTGAATTTAACATTTCGGCTTTTTTAAATTCTGATAGTAGCTTTGCATAAACAAAGCATAAAGAACAGTAAGAAAAAAAACTTTTTTTTTTTTTTTTTAAATACCACATTTCCTTAGTCATTGAGTCAGAAAGCAACCAGCATTTTAAAGGGAAGCCCACAGTTAATGACATCTGTTTTCAAGTGATCTACCTTACTCTACAGCTTTGCCTAGCTGCTTTATAGACTCTTAAGTTATAGCTTGGTCTGTCCTTGGATACTATTGCACAATTATAAGCAATCTCACCCAGTACGATTTGCATCCTGCTCTTGTTTTTGCTTCATATAAGCTAGAGGTTATATGCTGCTTTGACAGAAATTCTCTTCCCAAGTAATATGGATATCCTCTTCCCATGGATAATACTAAGTTCAAGATAAAGGAGAGTGAGGTGTGACTACTTAGAGAGGGCAGGTTAACCTTTGATTGGATGTCTTGAGACTGGAGTACAAAAATTTCTATTAGCTTTTTTGGCTTATAAACTATGTAGGGAAGGCTTATTTATTACCTTTCTTGAAACAGCACTACTGCCCAGTACAGAAGGGAATGAAAAAGAATCTCAAAATTCTCTCCTTATTTTCATGATAACATGGAGGAACTGTCATAGGACTGTTCCTGAACTTTTTAATGTAACATAAAAGGAATTTCTAGATATTACAGTGCTTTCAAGTCTGAGAATCAGGCATGTAAAAGTTAAGAACTTCAACTTAAATGGTGTTTTGGCTCTAGACTATTTAAGGAAGTGTATGACAGAAGAGAGACCAGAGCACAGCTTTTCTGAAATGCAGGTTACTGCTGTAACCCACTGCATTATCTTTCTTATCTTCATTTCTGCATGACTAAGAAATGATTTTTTAACATGCCTGCCTACTATAAACCATGTGTACCTCTCACAATGAGTACTTGTGCCTTTTAGCTTAGCGAGAACACAGGCACTCTAGATTTATAAGGTTTTTTAAAGGTCATTCTTTCAAAGTAGCTAAAACATCTAAAAGTCTTGCCTTCAGAACCGTTCTCAGTTGGGCTCCCAGTGGCTGAGAAATTACACAATAGAATTTTACTGGATACCTTAAAACTCTTATTTTATCTATCATGTATTGTCTTTGCACTTAAATGCACATTGAAGACAATTAGCTCTTGATTATGGCTTGGTTAGTGATCCTGATCAGTGTGGGAACTTTATAATACACAATAAACTATGCAATTGCTCCTCAGCCTGACAACTCATTGTGACATACTGTTACAAACGTTTATTAAGAGCATGGGTTAAAATTATGACTAAATTAAATGAATCAATTATAAAACACTATTGTTTAAGCCAGTATGACTAAGGTTCCCACTGTACAATGTGTGATCTTTGCATATAAACATATAGCACACACAGGACACTTTTGCACATTTCAACATACATATTAATCTGTACAGATATATCTACATAAAGTCAATCATATTACACTATTGAATTAAAGATAACTTTTATGCTCAAAATAATATCCCTATTTCCCTTGTATGCTATTCTTGATAAGATATATATATTAAAAGACATTTAGGAATATCACTATTAATCGTCAGTCTGAAATTTATGGATTTTTTAAGGAACACTTGAGCTATAAACGAAGAACCTAATCTAAGGCTTACCTATTGTTATAATTTCTTCTAGAGTGCTTAAGGCACTGGTATAAAATAATAATTGAAATGATTCATAATGATTTTGTCTTGGAAGAATTTGAGGGATTTGTCCCTCTGATTTTTAATAACATTTCTTATTAGCAGTTTGAATTTACAATCTGCAAAGATTTTCTCATGAAAGAAGAAGTCTCATGCCTGCAATATCCAGCATATGAACAGTAATCCAAAACAGAAGGAATCAAATATAAAACCATTCATAGGGCCCAAGGCAAGCAAAATCTAGACCTTCATTTGAACCCACCATGATGCCCTCCCATCACCACAATGTTACAAGGCACGTGAGATCAAACAATGGTGTCTGAGTTCTCATTTTGAGAAGATAAACCTGGCTGGAGCTGGAGGAACCTAAGTAAATCCTCACAGTCAGGTTGATGTGGTAGATCCTGTAACCTCAGAAATCAAATACCTCCATCTGCCACTTCCTACCAGTGGAGGAAAGTTCTGCATGTGTCAGGTATAGAAGTGCACAGACATCTGAGCATCCTGCCCCATACCTAGGTTGCTCTTGGTGCAGGTAGAGCATTTTTGGTAATTTTTCTGGGATGTGTAACTAGCTTTATACTGCAGAGAATGATGAGAAATTTGTAAAACAGTAGTAAAAGCAGAGGTAACTTTCTGAACACTCAGAACTGGCTATTAGCCTCACAGAGTCATCATTTTAGCATTTCAGCACTATTTCTGAGTCTTACCTATGAATCCTATATATCACATTGTAGCATAGCATATCTGGAATGCTAACATAAATTATCCCATTTTCTTTTTACTGGTCTGCAAATGGTTTCTAAAACTCTACTTATAGCTTGTCATTAATTACAAGGAATATGTGAATCAGCTCACATTCTGAAGATGTGTAGGTTTTGTGGTTTAATAATTTTAAGAATCTCCTTTTTCTTAGCTGGATGTGGGCATGCTTGCTTTAAGAGAAGATCACTGTATCTTGCAGATCAAGAAAAGGAAACAACTCCACAACACCAAGGAGGTTTCCCATATGAAAAGAAATTTTAAGCACTTTATTTATTAGCAGGAAAGACAGTATTACCAAAACCAAAAGCAGGACCCAGGAGTGTTTCCTTAGGGCAAGAGATATTTATCCTCCCTCCCTGAAAAGAAAATGCTTCATCTAATATTTCAGTTTGGGACTAGACCTCATGATCAAGTGAAATTACTTCTTGAGGACGCACCAAGAAACCTCTGGTGGATATTTCCACACTAGCCTTGGACTCACAGACCTCGGCCTCGTGTATTGTTTCATCACAAATACTCACAAATCAGAATATTAATGCTATCCTGAGACTATGTAATCTGCTTCCAAAATTCGTCCAGTCTGCGTAATCATTACAGAAATTTCTGAAGGTAAGCCTTCATTGACAGGGCAGAAGAATTCAGAGGGTATAAAACTTCCTTCCTTTTTCTGGATATGGGGCAGGGTAACTACCTGGGTTTCATCCTGACATGGAGCCACAATGCAGCCATGCAATGCTGCTAGACCTAGGAACCAAGAAAAATTTCTTGGTCCCACCTTCTAACTTCATGTTATTTTAAAGTAACTCCATGTTGCAAAAGGAGGTGGTTTCCAAGCAGATAATTACATTAGCAAAATCCAAAATCATTGTCCCTCCCACTTTTCCAGTAGTATATTATTCTGCCAAGATTAATGTACAAATGGCTGCAGATGATGCTCAGGTATTACAAAATAAAAGTAATGGTCGTAGCAGTTTTGTCCGATGAAAACCAGCAGGGATGTTTGCTGCAAGTTTTTCATGTCCAGTTGCTACGAAATATTTAGAAAAGAGTTTTTAAAAAGTAATTGATAAAAAATATGAAACTTTATTTAATTTTAATTCAGATGTTGATTTGAAATTACATTAATATTCCTCTACTACCAGGACACTCTTTTGTTAACTTTAGCAAGTAGCAATATTACAGATACGAGTGTTTTAAAAGGGGAATTAACCTCTCTTCGATACATATTTCTACAACATTCTCAGTGTCACCTGCTGAACTTAAACTAGAACCTGGATCCAGATAACGTCTGCTGTGTTCTCAGCAGGTGCTGAGGCTAAATATACCTCGATCAGTCCAAAATGACATAAGCCTGTTCCAGCTTTCCCTGTTCTCTCTTTGACAATTATTTCTGATCTGGCTTCGTACACACAGCTTCCTTCAAACTCATCCCTTCATAACTGTCCCACCAGAATCAGACGACTCTCTTCTTTGAGCTCTGTTCCTTTCAGCAAGCCCAGTGCTGAGTCACACCTTCATACCAAACGCAGATACACCCTTGTGAGATTCCTGTGATTATGAATAGAATCAGTTCCTAAACTGGAAACCCTTAAGGAACTTTTACCTACCCCCATCACTCACCCCCCCATGTAGACAGTCTGGCTTTTGAAAAAGGTGTTAGAGACCTGCCAATCACCTGACAGTGCTCTGTGCTCTCAGTATGGCGCAATCTGCTACATAGCTCCACTGAGGACTCCTGGATGTGTTAATGTCAAACTTGCTATGGCAAACAACAGATGTGTGGACAGCAAAGCTTGTACTTAGTGCCTTAGTGACTTACTTGGCACAGTATGAAACATGTAGTACAAATATTGCTGTTCAGCTCAGTCAACATGTGGCCAGCTTTTGAAGAGGTTGCAGAAGGATGAATTCAGATGTTGCATTCCAAAAAAGAAATGTTTATCCAACTGCTCCTGAATCTACAGAGCCCTATCTTTCCTCCCCCAAAATAACAAAATGACATCGTTGTTGTACACATGGACACACATATACAAGCACAAGGGAGGAACATAGGTAAATCCATTGGAACAGAAACAGAAAAAATATATTGATTTGAAAGCATCAGAAGGTTGGGAGGCTGAGTTAAGAGATTCCTTCATTTAGATGTGATTTACTCCATGCTACTGATTCTCATTTATATGAAGTTGAAAGAAGCTTTTCCAACTTTCAGTTTATTCATATATCTTATGATACAAATTTTTTGTCTAAAAGTCATATGTGTCATACCCGTGCTTTATTCAGACCACACTAGAAAAACAAGGAGGTAAAATTGGCCCTTTCTGTTTAGCAAACAGAGCTGTTTCATTTATATTTTCCCTTACTTGTATTTAAATGTGTCACTTCTCATAATATTTTTAAAGCATATTTTAGAAAGTAAGCAGTGCTTTCAGCTGTAACTTATTAGCACTTTTTCCAATATATTTTTTGCTTTGCAGCAGATATAGAAGAAGTCAAGGTACAATCCATTGCCAATGCGATATTTGAAGCAACACTGTGATTACTTTGCACTGCGTATATGCATCTTTGCAGTGCAGCACCTGATTCCAAAAAAGCCAATACTTTTTCTCGCAGAGTCATACTTCAGCATCATACTGTACCTTTGTAAATGTACTGTCATAAAACTGAGAAACAAAGGAGAACTCAACTGGATTCAACTGTGTTCATTCTGCTAAGGCGCAGAAAGAATGTGTGGCCCATGCAAGTTGCAGGACATATTGGGAATGAACATCCCTTTTATATTAAACCTACACAAGGACATTTCAGACTCTTATAAACTACAGTCAGAGATAGATCAAGAACTGTTGGGTACAGCTATACTTAAACAAGATAGAGGTAATAAAGAAAACTGAAACTATTCATACAGACTACTTCCTTGATATTATGTTCACCAGAATTTGTTTATTCCTCAAGCAAATGAATCAGCACATGCATTTCTGCTTGCTGTTGGATGCCTGAAACATTAGTTTTAACTCAATTTAATTTGACATAGGACAAAAATTCTTGACTTTTACAAGCAGGCTTGTCTGGATCACAGTGATCCATAGAATCTTGCACTCTCAAAACGATCACTGCAGCGAATCTTGGGTAACAATGAATTAAAACTACAAAATGCATATTTACATTGACAGTATAATTACGCTATTTGCTGGCTGTTTAAGCTTGACATTCAGACTATTCCTGGATAACAATTTTGGCCACCTGTCCCAGCGGTGTGTGCCCCTCAGCTTCTTGTGCATCCCCATCCCACTCACTGGTGGGGTGGGGTGAGGAGCAGAAGAGCCCTTGACTCTGGGTAAGCACTGCTCAGCAGTAATGAAAACATCCCTCAGTTACCAACACTGTTTCCAGCACAATTCCAAAAACATAGCCTCATACTGGCTACTATGAAGAAAATTCACTTTATCACAGCCTGAACCAGCACACTGGTCCTTTAGTTGATACTGTATAGAAGTCCTCCTGCATGTCTTGAGTGATATATCTTTAAGAGGATTGCAAAAAATTGACAATATTTTTGATTCTACTATAATTTGGAGTTCTAGTCTGAAATCACTTGCTGCTTGTCAGCATGCAAACACTGTTCTGAAAGATTAATTCTTGCACAGAATGCTCATCAAAGCTGCTATGAATTTTTTCTCAACTGAGTAGGGGTAGAATTATGTACAATGTTGCTATCATTAATGATTCTCTTTCTCATTAAAGATAGTATGCCTAAACATAATATTTTACCCTCTGACTCACCAACATAAATAATAGAAATATATATGCATATATAAACTGAAGCACGCATGTCTGCATATATACGTGTATATTTGTGTTCAGTAGAAACTTCTCTGTGCTTAGAACATTTTAAAAGCAGTAAACTTAATTAGAATCAAGATGAGTATTTGGGAAATTAGGTATGTATTTTTTAAG
>NW_009731332.1:38746-51042 GCF_000703405.1 Apaloderma vittatum | reverse complement strand
CTGCTGAAATCTGAGGATTACATAAGGCTTAGCAGAAGGATAATAATAATGGGGACAAAGCAAGAACAGAATATAATTTGAACTATTTTCAAAGCATATTCAGATATCAAGCTGGTCTATAAAGGCAAGAGCATGCCTTTCTGGCAGAGTAGCAGGCTACAGCAGGGAATACTCTGAAGAGAGTTTAATAAACTCTGAGAGTTTAATAAACTATATCACTACACAAAGATTAGACTGCACAGAGGCTCCCAGGTCTGTTACTGCACACCTACAACCAAAATGGGAAAATTTGTGGCAAGACCTTAGAAGCAGTCTTGGTGCCACCAAGAAGTAGTCAGGTCTCAAGTCCGTAACTATAACTAATTTTGATTCAGTACCTGAACTTAATGTTTGGTATCAGCCTATCTTGTTTTCTTAAAGACAAGGTTTCAGGCCCTCTTCTGAACCTCTGGTGGAAGGAATAAATAAGGAAAGGATACCAGTCTTAAAAATATCCATGTCTCCTAAATCTGAAAGTACACAGGATTTCTGTTTGTGAAAATTTCAGCCCTTGTCACTGTGAACAACTGTGACTAACGTTTTTCCCAGTGAGACAGAGCATGTGAGAGTCACTCTTTCTAACAAAAGATATCACCGACAATTAGAGATATAAGCAGAAGCTGGCACCCTTGCAAGTCCAAAAGGCAAAAGTTTTGGGTTTGGGAAAATTGCAATCAGACCACTCTGCATAACCTTTGATGAGGCACACAGGGTTGCCACTGATCCTGAAAGATTTGTCCCTCAGCAGTCCTTCAACCACTTTACAGTTTATCTGTCAACACATAAACTTAGCAGAAAGCAACACTAAATGGTTGTCCATTGCAATAAATGAAAAAAAAAACCACATGGAGCTAACGTTATCTCTACATACAGCACTCATGAAAACTATCTGGACAAAATGGTTTTAGTTTTGCTGTCTCCCTTCTAAACACGAGATGCCTTACAAAGAAACATGTTTAAAGCTAAAGATATGTAATCTATCACAAATAAAGATATAACTTGTTTATACATCATCATCAGTGGAAAATATTCTGTGCTAAATTCGTATTTTTCAATGAAATTATGTTTGTATTGATGATGGAAATTATACGAGATCAGATATTCTTACAGTTTCTCCTAGAATCAATGTTTGTGAGTTTATGACTGTACAGTTACACAATCCTGCAAAACTCAATTAGAGAAATTAAATTTCTCCCCAAATGAAACTTTTAAAATTTCGAAAGAGTTATTTGGTGATTTTTTTCAGGATGCCATGCAACAAATGTATTAGAGCATAGGCAGAAAAATCTGTTATTTGGGATCTGAACCATTATGTACACAGACTAGGCAGACAAAGCTTATCTTGCAAAATCAAAATTGTAAAATATGGTGAAACCAGTTTAATGATAAATATGGTATAAATTAAACTGGCCCAGAACCTTTAACTTCATTAGAACTACCCCAACTTAGATCCTTATTTTCTTTGATCTTCATTATAGATTCATTTTTACTGTAAGCACTGCTCCAAGGATAAATGACAAATCAAATAAACACTTCAAAAGTAGTGCTTCTTTTCCCCCAAATAAACACTTTTTTTTTTTTACACTCACTGATTTTAAAACCTGCTTCTCTTTTCCCCTCTTCTACCTTGTGTTAGTGAATTAGGGTGAGGCAGTTGTGCATTTGAGCCTCCTCAGCACTGAATTACAAATTGTTCATGGAGAATGCTTCTCTATAAAGAAGAAAGTTGGGATTCAATGACTTACAAGAATAGTCTAAAGAACTTGTAAACACTGGCTTATCTACTCTCACAGGCCTCATTTTTCAGTTAAGAAATAACATTTACTGAAAGAGTGAGGTTTGTAGCCATCTGAAAAGATTTCTTTCCCCATTCTGTGCATTACATGGAACTATGCGTGACCAGTTTTGCATGACCTGAAAAGGTTTTCAAAACATGGAATTAAAATACAGCCATGGAATATAAATTCACTGACCCTTTTGACCTGGAAATTTTTTCTGCATGTTTTTCTTTCATTTCATCTGAAACCTCCAAAGTTTTTGTTCTCTGACAAAGGAGGATGTTTTGCTGTAGGATAGTCTGTCACTCTCAGAGGGTGAGATCTTGCTCTATGCAGTCAATGGGAGTTTTGCCTTTGGCTTCAGAGGAGGACTGCACAGCTTCTCTCTTACCTGCCACTCATCGGTTCACATCTGGAAATGAAGAAAGTAGCCAGACACTATTGTCTGGGGTACACACAGATCCTCAGGCCTGTGAATACTGTTCAAATGAGATGCTCAGTTCTGCTGACTTCTGAACCTCGAGAAATGAGATACAGGTTAATAAACTGCTGGACCTCAGCACTAACAAAGATTGATTTCCATGTGGGATTGCAGGATGTGCTCGAGATTAGACGTAATTAGTAATTCTCTCTGCCTGAACTAAAAAGAACACCACCAAGGAGGTGAGAAGCATGTATGCATGCCTGAAAGGAGGGAAAAGTGGTAAGTGGGAGCCAGTGGCTAAAGAATAATCCTGACCAAGTCTAAACAATAAACAGACCAATCTTTTTCATTGTTTCTAATGATTCATACTACCACTTTGATGTAGAGTGTTTCTTTCTGAGAGAGAGTTCAAGGAAAACAAGAGTTCTACAGTAGATATAAAAGCATTCTTAGGGTTTCTTACTCTTTCCAAGACTGAAAATTAAGGCCAGACAAGTTAAACTGGGAATGGGGCACTTGTTTCCAACAAGGTCACTTATTAAACATGGAAATACACTGAACAGCAGTTCTTTTCCCATACCTTCAAACCTGCTGTTCAGGACTGGTTCCTTCTGTAAAAATGGAACACCAAAGGCTGAATCTCTTATCATGTCTGAAGAGCTTTTGAAAAGTATGAGGACACTATGCACTAAAAGTTCTGGAGGAATGCAGCTTTGCTCTGCTCCCTAGGTTTTAAAGACAAACTTTCTCACTGTTTCTGCGTGGCCATATCAGAGTGAGTGTTCTCTGAATGTGTTTGAAGAATCACAGGTAGCTCTGGAATTGGATCCTTCAAGTAGGTGTCCAGAGAAAACCTCCTGCCCTTCCAGGACTTTGGACACACAGAGTAGAATCAGACACACAAGAAGCACTTTGGCTTTTCCCTCAGTAGTCTTTCCAGGTGAAGCCTCCCAACTTGGCAGGGTAATTCAGACTTTCTAGGCTTCTCCAGGGACAAAAAGGCAAAAGTGAACAAGAGGAACAACCTGCTACTGGCTGCATGTGTCATAGAGTCATAGAATGTTAGGGGTTGGAAGCACTCAGGGGAGCACATGGCTCCTGTGCAAAAGTATTTAAGAAAGGCAGAAGAAAATTAATGCAGTTCTGCCTATTGTGTTGATGCTGAAATTAAAAAAGTGTCCTTTTTTTCTTCCAAATGAAAATGCTTGTGGATAGTGGGGGGAATCAGCCTGGGGTGTGCACAGATTCTCTTTTGTTGTATTTTGTTATACTACAGCTGCAGAATGAAGAAAGCAAATACTTGATTAATATATATTTGTTTTCTGAATAATCTCTCTTCATGTAGTGGGTAGATAACAAGCAAAAGCAATCTTGGGATGACTGGCTACTATACATTGCACTAGTTTAATTATTAGGTCCTTCTCAAGGTGAGAATTTTTTAGAAGAAACTCTGCAGTGACAGCATCAACCTCATTTGTCAATGAAATTGATCAACCCAAGACCACAGCTTGTAGTTTCAGAAAGGACAGAAAGCATGAATAATTGCAAGAGTAAATCCTAATTTTCTGTACCAATTTTTGTGATACCACATATACTAAAACTAGATGAATATATTTCTTAGTCCAAAATTCTCCTTGAAAAGTGTCTGAAAAAGTAATATCTCCACAAAGACGTTTCTTGAAGACGATAAAGCAAAAATGTCAGCTACACAGTTGAATACGCTGAATGAGACTGCTCAGACTCAACTTTAGTCATGCCAGAGACAGCAGCAGAAGTAACAGCTAACTCAGGCACAACATGTCCAGCCATGCTAAGCTCATTCACATATACATCATTTACTTCCCTTTCAGGAAAGACTGATGTATCTTAGAAATAGCAGTTTTATTCACAGGAAGGACTGGAAAATCATTAGTTCACAAGACTTTTTATAAGTGCTACCAAGTAATGCCTGACTGCTGGATTTTTTTCTCTTTCAATTGTTAATGAACACTTGTAATTTGAACATTACTTACTCATCTCAGATTTATGAAGTACCTTGTCACAGAACCCATTACGTATCAGAAAGAAAATACAGCCTCAGACTCCTCTCTTTTTATATGTATCTCAGCTAAATCCACTACCCAGCAGGGGATAAGATTTTATGCTTTCTTGAACACAGATATATTTTTTTCCATGACTGACTGATGGATTAGCTGAGCTACCTGTCTCTCTGCTGCGCAGCCTTGTAGCATCTGTTCATTAAAATGTACATGGATATTTCTGGATTAGTAAAATATTACAGGATAGGTGACTCAGGTAGATTACATAGATACATCAGAGACTATGAGAAAGCAGCAAAGGGTTACCAGCACGTTGTCCTACCCACTGCCACAGTCGACGATCCCCAAAATATTTCATGTGGGAGAAAATATACTTGCATCATGGTGGCCAGAAATTGATAGAATGTGGATCTAATTACATTCAATCTCTTGCTTTATTTCCTATTATTTTAATTTGCAGAGTCCCACAACACCAAGCTGCCCTCTCTAGCTTTCTAAAGTGCTGGAAGAAACAAAGCCATTTACAGGTACAGGCAACACGCATGTCAGACACTACTATTTTTCATTGACAATAAATACTGACTGCATCATTTCCCAGCAATAGCACCAGGTGAAATCATTAGCACATGGATGAAGAATAATTGATGAAGGCTGAGCATTGTCAAGATATAGATTAAATTGGCATAAAGGATGAATAAAGAAGGTAACTCTTCCTTTATCTCCACAACGCCATTGAAACAAAAGTGGATTTAAAAAAAAAAAAGAAACAAAAAACATATTTACATAGATATGTGTTTGTATTCATGAGCCTCTATACTTACAGGTAAACCATTATTTGATTATCAAAATAATTATGTATTTAAATAATGTTTCATAGCCACATTCTTATTTCTATAAACTATTTCAGTATTCCAGTGTTTGGAATTATTCTGTGGGAAAGCATCTTAATAGAACCATTATCTCTTATGGAGATGAAGATATAAGAGTTTAGAAATACACCTTAACCGTAGGATAAGTTTTGCACTCAAACCCCACTCTAGCACTTTTTTGGATCTTTCACTAAAAAATCTTGGCTAAGATCAGTGCATAAAATAAGTTTTGACTGTGGTAGGGAAACATTTGGATTCTTCTTAAGCAATAGTTTTGCCTTTTATGCAAAAGGAATCTTGTAAATCCCTTTACAGGATTTATTTTCCAAATTACAGCAACTAGTAATTTCTCCTTCTTCATGGTCACTATTCAATTAATTTGTCATACAATATCATTCACTAGTCACTACAGCAAAAAAACCAAACAACCTCAAACCAACAACAAAATCCAAACAAAACCCAAAAATACCACAAAGAAAGTCAAAAAGGAACCCCAACCAACCAACAAGTAAAAAAGAAAGCTTTGGTACCAGCAGATTTCCTCACGCAAAAATCAGTATGTTACTATGATTTCATGGAAAGGTAATTTTCTGCTCTGGTAATTCATAGGCACACTGTCCTATCCCACAGGTTTCCTGCTATTTACCATGTTAATTTTGTTCTCATACTTCTATTTAGCATTATAGCACTTCATGTTTCCTTTTTACCTGCTTGCACTTCATTGTAGACATTACGTTTGGGGCTTCTTACAGTCTAACTTACCGAGTCTGGTGGTTGCAATGTCACCTGAAGCTCTGAGCAGGGTGAAATTCTGACTGCTAGAACAGTATATAACATATCGTCTCACTCAGGAAAGAAAAACTTGAAAATAATGAGACTCTCCAAATTTACAAAGCGTCTTAACCTCTCGAGAAAGATGCATTGGAGGCTTGCTCCTCGACAGATACCAGCCTCTAACTTCGATGGAAGTTTGTGACGTTATTTGAGGTAAACACGACAAACTCTGACTTTCTGCATTTTTTTCTGAGCTAGTCATCTTGTCAGTGCTCAGACTCAGAAAATATATCAGTCCCTTACTCCCACTTTAAACATGCAGAAAACATTTCTAGGAGCGTTGCAAACAGATACCTTGTTTGGATCTTGCCATAAGTGGCTAATCCAGAAATTTTCACATATCAATTTATTAAAATAAATGTGGATTTTGGAATGCATCTTTATAAAGACAGAAATAAATTGTTTAAAATTTAAAAACAAGAAACCTGCAAAACTGTTAACCTACAGTATCGCATTTTGTATGGTTATACAGGGACTGATTTACCTGCTTAAAGATAGGTGTCCAGTACATAGGGAAGCTAGGATATCCTCCTGGGAACCCTGCAGACTTCTGGAAAGGCACTTAGAAATCAGAAGCTTCAAATGACAACTAGACTTCCTTCTATAGGCACCCAAGTTGCTCCTCCCTCCCCCAACAACCAATCTAAGCCTATAGCTGGCATAGATACTTAGATTGTTAACAGTTGACTTGAGGTTTTTAATGGGACCTTCAGCTTTGTGTTTCTGTGACCCAAGTGCTAGTTTAGTGCAGCTGAGCTAGGTGACCTTGGCAGTTTTACTTAGCACACCTTTATCAAAACGTGAAAAATAACACATAAGTGTGACTGCTGAGACTATAGTAGCCAGCAGCTAAGGATTCAGAAGGAAAAAATACTGATGTGAAAAAAGCAGAGAATCAGAAGACTGCAACTCAGTAACACTGAAGACAAGCCAAGTCCAAAGCACAGCCTTTCTACTGATCACCATCTGACCAACAAAGACTTTTTGGGTTGAGAACAGGTGACAACACTTATGTTTCAGCTGGTAGCTGATCAGTTCTAGCTGTGTATATTAGCCAAAACCCCAACTGCTTTGTAGTGCTGAATTGTGCATCTCCTACTTAGGGAGCCTCTATCTACACAGTAAAAGTTACCAGGGAAGGAAGGTTACTTAAGGATCATAAAAATGTGTTTCAGCATTTGGAAAGCCTGCATTTTAAACGAGTCAAACATTTGTACTACCCATTTGCTTCAGTAAAGGCAGAAATGCATTACTTTTTCAGCTCTGCGATGAAAAGGGATGAGAGTAAAAGGTTAAGATATGCAGCTGTAATAAGATTTATCCTGAAACCTTAGTTAATAATTCAGATAAGTCACATCTTGATGCTCTAAAAACTTAAGAATAGATTTGTAGAATTTCTCTCAAATCTTCCTCCAGTAATCTGACTCTAGAATAAAACCAAATTTAAGAAGGTGTAACTCAAGAAGTAAGTTTGCCGTGAAATTAGTGAGCAATCTAAGAAGTAAATTTAAAACATAACCAAAACTTGCAAGTTGTCTTGGCTTGATCTTGACTTGATGATCTTCTAGGTCTCCTCCAGCTGATACGATTCTATGATTTAATATAAGTGTAAATTACAACTTATATTTTTGTTTTAATACATGAAAGCGAAAGCAGTTCTATGAAAAAGTTTCATAGAGAGCATGGAAACCATTTGTGGCAAGACACTGCAGTAGGGTCAAGTTTCAGATACTGAATTAGTCATTTAATCCACTGTTTCCATGAGGTAATTGTTCGGTCAATACTGTTATATCCCCAAATAATACACATTCACTTTAATGTCACCTATAGGAGCCTAATACAATTGAAAATATTGATTAGAACAGAGGCCGTTATGGCAAGATATAGGCTACGAAATGTAGCAAGAATTGATCTGTATTCTACTGTTTGGCTTTGTATGAATAATGGTCAAATAGTATCTAACACAGCACACTCACAGTACCCGTGGCAGGTGCTCAGCACTGATAGTTTACACTTGGCAGCTGCTGGGGTTTTTTTCAGTCTATGCCACAACGGAAATTGGAGAAAGATGTATACAGGAATATATTCAGTAACACAACTATAACTAACTTTAAGGAAAAAAAGTGAGAAGACCAATTTGAAAAGTTCGAGTAGCATTCAGTTATTGTGTCACATAGCTCTGGGTTAAGTTATGTTGTGGCGCTTGAAGTATTTCAGAGAGTGTATTTGAGCTTAGAGTGTTGTTTGTAGGGGCAAAGTAAAAACAGCTGGAAACACAGAGAAGGTAATCTATTACCAATATATATTCATAATTTTCAGGCTTACTTTTTTAAATGATCATTTGCAAAACATATATAATGTACCTTCTGAAAAACATATTAGTAATTTATTGATAGTGTACCTACACACTTTGTGATGTTTTGCTTTCAGGTTTGTGTTTTTCTTTTTTTTGCTTGTCTTCTCAATGATGTTTTAAACATTTCCTTCCATATGAAAAAGATGTTACATATGTATAAAATACATGAATCAGTCAACAAAACAAAGCATTGATAAAGTCTACAGTGATTTTTCTATCCACAACTGTCCATATACACATAAAAAAATACTGAAAAAAGACTTCACCTTTTACTTCAAACCTTTAAATCTTCGTGTATTTTACTTTTATTTATTTTCCAGTATTTTACTTTTCCCCTTTTCCCTTTCTGATTCTGTCTAAGAGAGTCTGAGTATCCCTCACTAGTACACAGTTTCAATGAGATTCATCAGATCAACATGTTTCATTAATTTTAACTTTAAATGAGCTTGACCGGATAGTAGAATCTTAAAAAGAATGCTGCTTGTTTTAATCTTGTTTAATCACTTGTGCATTGATGTTTCTATTTGAATTTTGTTATACAGAACTCTTCATTCATTTGAGAGTTTTAGTAAACAATTCTACAACATAAAGGCACTGATAAGAAGCCTCTAGCTGGAGGTTCTAGCCTACAGATGTATTTCTTAATAACTATATACTCAAAAAGAAGTGCATAATGCATTTCTCCTGCTGTATATTGATGACTAGTTATGCTTTCCTTATACCTTGAAGAAAGACATCATTCAGAATTAAGATTCTTTTCATTAGGAGAGACCAACTATCTACAGTAAAGGAGAAATCCCAGATGTACTTTAGTGCAATATGTACAAGTTCTGACTGAGCAGTTCAACAGAGCTGTATCACAGACTGATTGCTGATCACATCCTGCAGTGCCTCTCACAAGGCTAATTTGATTGTTAGACTGCGATGATTTCTCTCTTCTGACTTCTTCAGACTGATCTACATTCTCTTTGGTTTTTTGCTGTAGATAATTGTACAAATAAAGATGAAAACAGAATTCTAATGTTATTGCTTATAACATGCCTGTTCCTAGACTGTTCTACTTCCAGGAAGCTGGCTGTTTTCTAATCACCAATCTGTATTGTAGGATGAAACTCACTGTATATTGTGATTGATTTTTTTTTTGGAATTAGCATGATCCTTGTTCAGTAGTGTACAAAATGTCACCAGGACAGGTTCTTCCTCTTCTTGAATTCATCAATTACAATATATATTGTATTAGAAATAGTGTGACCAGCAGGAGTAGGGAGGCGATTTTCCCCCTGTATTTGGCACTGGTGAGGCCACACCTTGAGTACTGTGTCCGGTTTTGGATACCTCAATAGAAGGGAGATATTAAGGTGCTGGAGCGAGTGCAGAGGAGGGCAACGAAGCTGGTGAAGGGCTTGGACAATAAATCTTATGAAGAGCATTTGAAGAAGCTGGGGATATTTAGTCTGAAGAATAGGAGGCTAATGGGAGACCTCATCACTCTCTACAACTACCTAAAAGGACATTGTAGAGAAGTTGGTGCTGGTCTCTTCAAACCGGTAATTAGTGATAAAGGCTTCAAACTGCAACAGGGTAGGTTTAGACTGCACATCAGGAAAAATTTTGTCAGAGAAAGAGTAGTCAGACACTGGAATAGGATGCCCAGGCAGGTGGTTGAGTCTCCATCCCTGGATGTGTTTAAAGGTTGTTTAGATGTGGTGTTGGGGGATATGGTTTAGGGGTAAGCTTTGTAGAGTTAATGGTTGGACTTGATGATCCCAGGGGTCTTTTCCAACCTGAATGATTCTATGATTCTGTATTGTACATTATGTATAAGTATAGTATTGACATATTTTGTGATGTAGTCTAAGGGGAACATACTAATGCTGTACAGAATAGAGCATTTTAAAAGGACTTATAATTATATTGATAATATTGCAGTAGTAGGCATGATGATTATGGAATATGAAAACTGTTTGATGGGTGAATTAATACCTTTAATTAAAGTGATATTTCGTCAGTCGACCACTTGATAAGTCACTACCTCTGCTAATAGAGTTTGCTTCTCTTTCATGGTTTTTATTTATTTATTTATTGTATTTATTGCATCATAATACTTCCATTATAACTGCATTGCCATGTAAGATGTTTTACTGTTCATATTAGATCAGTTTGGAAAAAAAAGAAGCCTCCATGTCTGTAACATAGTTCAGTTTCAGGTTAATATATGGTATTTACTTCTCCTGAATAAAACAATATGTGTGTGTCTCTGTCCATGTTTGTGTGTGAAAGGACCCCTGAATTTCCTTGCTTCTGCCTTTTTTGTAGCCCATTTGATTCCAGGCCAACTTTATTTCTCACTTTAACTGAATTTGGCATTTTTATTTATTACCATTAAATTATTGGAATTTCTGATAGACATTCAGGTGAGGTTTGGGGTTGGGGAGGCGTCGGATTTTTGGCTTGGATTTAGAAATAGAGTATGTTTGTGTGAGAGAAGAGGGCAAATGTTTGTCAACTTGAAGGTGCAAGTGTCCATTTCTTAAGTAAAAGCCAGAGTGAGAACACTACAAATCCTGCCACAATCAAAAATTTGGAACCAAGTCCTTATGTGACTACATGAGAACTGAGTGGATGAAATTCATCTCCTCTAATCTGAAATCTCAGTATAGTCTAGTCTGATTCAGTTGTCTTGAGTCAACAGACAAAAAAAAAAATCTTCAGTGGGTGACTCTATGCTCTGTGCTTCTGGTTGAAGACTTCTTTGAGGCTGAGAGGAATTCCTGCTCTGGAAGACCTGTTTTTCTGCACTGACTTCAGCAGTTTGTCAGATAATGAGACACCTCCAATATTTACTTTTAGACAGCTTTTAAATAATAGATACAGTGAATGCTTACTCTGATTATCATCTTCAAAAATAAGTCCACCAGAATGGATAATCTATCCTCCAGTATCTCCCTTGACTATACTTAATCACTTGGACTCTGCCCATATAGTTGGGATTGTAATTTCTTTAAAAGAATGTCAGAGGACCTTTTTATGTAGTAGCTCTGTATTTTGAACCCAAGATATGAAAGTGTCAGGTAAAGAGAGCTTGAAAAACAATAAAAGAAGAAGAAAGGTACTTCCCCTCCAACCCCACTGCTTTTAAATTTTGTTTTAGTAACAGCTGATATAAACATCTGCATAGTCAGAAATCTTGGCATCACTCCCAGAGGTGTTACTTTCACCACAATCATGCATTAAATTCACTTCATAACCTTTAAATCTTCCCTGAGATAAGCCATCTAATGGAAGAATCAAAGTGAGCTGGTTATCTGAAGAAGTCAAAATCCACTGTTTTTCTATCTGCTCTCTGTCATCACAATATTCAGCTTCATAAACCAGGAAAATATGTACAACGGGATGATGCAGATTGCATTTTACATTTCACTGGTATATGTTTTGCTAATACTTGGACATTAAGTTGTAAGACAAGCAGTAAAACCATGCCAAACTTGAATTAATTTTATAATAAGAACTTAAAGTTTCACAGAATGAACAAAGATGACATTGGCATTAGGATCAGAGCAGATCAGTACGAAAGCTGAATTCTTTGGCTTGAGGCAATGGACACAAAAGCAAAACGTTTTTGCATCCTCTGGTTAAGAGGATCCAAAAAAAAATATTAAAAATGAATCATGGAGAAAGTGTAATTTACCTGAAGATGCCAAACCAAAGTATTGTATATTGATTTGGTTCAATGCAGAAGTTGGCACTGTATGTAGAAGATTTTTATGTAGTGGTACACATAGAATCATAGAACAATTCAGGTTGGAAAAGACTTTTGGGATCATCAAGTCCAACCATTAACCCTACACTACACTTTCACCCCTAAACCATATAACCCAACACCACATCCAAGCGACACTTAAACATATCCAGGGATGGTGACTCAACCACCTCCCTAGGCAAGTCTGTTCCAGTGTC
>NW_009731332.1:4934-38715 GCF_000703405.1 Apaloderma vittatum | reverse complement strand
ATGAAGAATTTCTTCCTAATGTCCAGCCTAAACTTGCCCTGTTGCAACTTGAAACCATTCCCCCTGGTTCTGTCCCTAATTACCTGTGAGAAGAGACCAGCACCAACCTCTCTACAATGTCCTTTCAAGTAATTGTAGAGCATGATGAGATCCCCCCTCAGCCTCCTCTTCGTCAAACTGAACAGACCCAGCTCCCTCAACCGCTCCGCATAAGATCTGATCTCCAGGCTCCTCACCAGCCAACATACAAACACATGTACACACACGCATTTCAACTGCAGCTGGAATCAAAGGTTACATAGCAGTTAACCAATTCAAAATCAGATGGAGAAAAACTTCTCAGGGGAAAATAAAAGTTCCCAGAAGTGACAGCTATAATACAGCTTGGCTGCTTTTCATCTTTTCAGACTGGTTTGCAGATGTTTATTGAGCACTGAGATGATATTATGCAAAACAAACAGTCCTGACAAGGGATAAAGCCTTATTACTTTTCTTTCTTTCTTTCTTTTCTGCATGCTTTCTGGACAGAGATCATAACTATCTGAAACTGTCCCTAAATCCTGTGATACAGTTTTGATTGAAACCCACCAGCTTCCACTTTGCTTTTTAAATTAAAGGGCTGTAGTCCTTGAAGTGAAACTTGTCAGTATGGTGCTACAAACCTTTTTGGCAATCACACTTATCAGGAGCATAATACATATTTAAAGAGAGCTGCTGCTCAGCTGCCTGCCAACCTCTCCTTGTATTCTGGCTTCCTTGAAACCTATGTGTCACTAGCAAATATATTCTTTATAGTTTTTTATGAAAGCATTAGAGGTATATATTGGGGTTAGTCCAGATTAGAAAAATCGTGCATATAAGTCACACCAGCATAATACAACTTTGGCAAAGGTACGTATGACTACAAAAAGAAGACTGTGAAATGGATCTAATAACATTTTCATCATCTCTGCTGGCATGTTCAGTAAGGGCAAGTCCATCAACTGAAAGATTCCCACATGTCAAAGTTATCCAACCAGGTGCTTATTACTAGAGCAGATGCTCTAAGTTAACAAGAGCAGTAGAAGGTTTATGGCCCATTTTTAGCTTGTTCACCAAAATAAATGTAATCATGGATGGTGAGGCAGTAAAGTCCTCATGCAAATCAGTCTGTAAAACAGAGCATCACGAAAATAAACAAAAAGCACCTTTACTGAGTAGGAAAATGAATATGGAAGCCACAAATCTTTGTGAAACTGCTTTATGTGAACTGAGTGAACTTTACCTTGTATGTAAATTAACTCATTATTAACACAATTTACTATACTACCTGAAACTGCTTCTAGGAGAGGCACCAAAAATACAAACTGAAAGGAAAAACAGTCAGCATCTTCTTGTAAACACTTTGCAGAATGGAACTGTCCCTTAATTGAGTGGATCAAAACTAAAATCCTCAATGCAAAGGCAAGTTGCAATGAACTACCATGATGTAGAGAAGCTTCTCATAGGTGAAAGAATTGTGAATCTTCTCAATTCTGTAATTGTTCTTGGCTCTCCATCTAATATCTCCATTTATGAAAAACATAAACATATGTAATTTTACCCTTCTAAAAGCATGACTGTTAAACCAACTATGACTACTTCTTAAATCTGACTAAGTGTTTGGCTGTTTTCTGAAGAACTGACATTTCAACAAGAAAATGGAATCCCTTTATTATCACCATCCAGGATAGGAATAATTTTAAAAATTTGTTTCAAGATTCCTGGGATGTCCTGCACATGACTGGCAATACTGTTAGGAGATTTGAATCCAGTCAAGGGAAGCAGGTTAAGTTCAGTGAAGAGTTTCATAGTGTCTCTAGTAATTGAATCTCAGACTTTCAGTTTCAGACTCTATGGCCATGTAAAAGGGAAAAAAAAAATCTCCTATTTGCTATTCACTAACTTTATATAAAGAAATCACTTGATACACTCCCATATCAAATATGCTTCCATGTTTAGCTGTTACACATTTTACTAGCACTTTTTAAAGAAAACTAACTGCAACTAAAGAACAGAAAATATTTGGACAGGTTTATAATATTGCATTTAGACTACCCTTTGAATGGTCATTCAGAGGAAAGAAGGCACTTGTTGCCAGGGCATGGACTTAACTGCTGAAACTCCTTAGGGAAATAGTATTTTGGGTCCTCTTTAATTTTTATTTTTTTTTTTTAGATCTCCCAGCACAGAACTTTCAATGTTTGCACATTCTGCTATTGACAAATACAACTGTGGCCAGGAGTTTTTACAGCAATTTGCAAATATGCAGTTTAGTAGGAGTCGTCTCTCTGAGTATGCCTGCCCATCAGGCCAATAAGTCTGTTGTGATTTTGCTCCTTTTAGCTTTGACTACTAACAAAAACATTAATTTTGAAATTTCTACAAAGGTCAGCAGTCATGAAATTTACCAGAAAGAGGGAAAATTTCAAGAAATATTGAGACTGTTAGCTTGTCATCAGAATGTTATACTCAACAATAGCTCTAAAAAGGAGGTAAATACATTAAATTGTTCTGTTTACTTACTGTTAATTGTAGCATTTCAAAAATTCTACTACAGTAGTAGTACTATGCTTTGTACACAAGTAGTAATTTTTAAGTGGCTAGTGATATAGAAATTAAATAAGATTTATTTTTCCTTGTAAGAAAACAGTTCAAGAATGAATAATTTAGTGTAATCTTAGACATTTCAGACTGTATAAGGCTGTAAAATTGATTTGACGCTTACACACCCTACTTTAGAAAGGGGCATACACCTCACATACTGAAGACAAAAAAGCATTGTACATAGGAAGCTAATATATACCCTTCACCTGCTTAAGTACTCAATAGGAAAATTAAGTATTCAGTAGGAAAACGATGCTTTGCACATATGAATATCATTAGAGGATGCTGTAACAGAAGTATGAAACAATATAATTAAGTGGAAAAGAGTGTATATTCACCGAATTAGTGAAAGGATGTTAAACTGCTTTGAATTCTTTTATGAAAGCATATATTCTGTTTCTCCACTTATTTTTGTTCTCAGCTGTGCATATTTAATCTCAATATGTCTAAAATGCTCTTTGAAAAACAAGCTCTTTATAGATGCAGAAAATATTACCTCTTCCTACCATGTGAACGGTCCAATACAGGATACGTTGGTTGTTCTGCCTCTGAGCAAAGCCAACAGCTTTTAATCACCTGAAAAATAAATGTTCTTCAGGAGGTGGTATTAATGCATGAATGCAATGTGATATAAAGAAGTAAATGGAGGAAAATGAAAACCATACAGATACTGCGGGAAAATTCACAACCATTTGCCATTTGCCCAAGTCTGCTGCCAGCTCTTCAATCCCCTGACATGATAAAGACAGCAGACGGGAGGCAGTTTTTCTTTTCTTTAAGTCATCTTGAATTGATCCACAGCAGTGCTGCAGAAACAACACAAGAAAATTCCTTAAGGAAAAATAAAATCCAAAGGAATAAAAAAACCCAAACACAACAGTAACCTCTCTCCTATGTTAACATTGCTCACAGCTGCAGTTTTAAATGAAGTTGATTCTTCCTCTCATTTCCATCTCCCTACAAGACACAGAGAATGACCATTAGGTTTTCAACTGCTTTGAACAAATATTGATTGCTTGATCACCCCCTTTCTAACTTCATAATACTGCATGAGCAAATACATACTCTTGTTGATGTGAATTACATTCGCTCGTTTGCTCTATCATCTCATATTTACTAGTTTTGTTATAGCCTTCTTGTATGAAAGGAAAGAACTAATGTTTTTTCTTCTGTTTCTTATTTGCATTTGTTTGAATGTTTGAAAGTGAGTTATCCAATATATTGAATGATTTGGATCACAAAAACCCCCAAACAATTATCTGCTAAATAAACTCGGATAACATACTCAGCATTTGAAAGTCCAAAATAAGTGGTTGAAAGTATGTCTGTTCTTCAAAGAATGCATTATTGGCACCACAAGAGGCAGACAAAATTTTCACATGAAGTTTCAGTCTCTTTTCTTCAAGCCATAGGCAGACAAATAAACACAAATAACCCTTGCTTCTGCCCACTTGCCTGAGCATCTGACAGTACATAAAACAGAATTTTGGGGAACATTTCTTTGGGAAAAAAACTTTATTTAAATTGAAATTTGCGATCACAGGTACCAAGAGGAATGTTAACCATAGGGTACTATGTTGTCTCCAAAAAACAGTAGATAAGCTCTATTAAAAAATAAGAGATGTCTTTACGTTAACAAATCAAGTTTTCTGCTAAAAGCAGTGAGGCTCTTAGACTACAGTTTTTACCTACTTTGAAGGGAAAAGTTTTACAGGCATAGCTCCTCCACTCTGAGGTTATGTTAAAACGCCATCTCTATTTTTCTGTACTGAAAGCATAAAAGTGAACCAGTTTGTAATTCTTCATATGAATGAAGAGACTATTTAAAAAAATATCTATAATGTAAAGAAAAATCAGTCTTTTTTCCTTCTTTTTTTAAAGGTCAATTAGTGATGGATTGGGCCCTGTGTGGGGCAAAGGGCTGTAAGGCACTCTTTTAAAAGATTTGGTTTTGCCAATACTTATCTCAGTAGTGGTTTTTATACTAATCCCCTACTATGTATCTGTAGTACATTAGGAAATAATTTCTGTACTCTTTGCAAAATGTTATAAATGTCAGTCGGAAGACTAGACTGTGTATGCAATATCCAGAGACACAGACGTTTTTTATCCTAAAAGAGTTTTCAGTGTAAATTGACTTAGAGCCCCAAAAAGCATCAGCAAGTTATCATTATTACTGCTTCCCAGTAGGGGAACTGAAGCACAGAGCAGGTCCCAGATCCACAAACAGATGTCTCGCATCAGAGACGATGCTGAAACAACTTCTCGATCTCTTCAAAGATGTCCGATGTCTATCACAACATTGCAAAATGGGTGTGCTAGCAAATATGGAGACAGCACTGAATATACCACAACGATCATACTTAATAACAGCACCCGAAGTAGCACGTGGCATAACTGAAAAGTTAAGAGGCAACTGGCATGAACTAACTGATGTACTGAAAAAGAAAGGCACCAGCTGATCCACATACGTTGTCAACTCATGAGATGCAAGCAGCGTAACCACTTTACGTTTTGGAAGGCTGTGTATTTATGTACTGGATGCTTGTCCTGACTGTTGCCAGCTC
This sequence comes from Apaloderma vittatum, assembly GCF_000703405.1. Lineage (NCBI taxonomy): Eukaryota > Metazoa > Chordata > Aves > Trogoniformes > Trogonidae > Apaloderma > Apaloderma vittatum. The sequence continues at coordinate 33,523 of NW_009731332.1, read as the reverse complement.
ACAGGAAAATGATTGAACATCCTCTGTATAGCTATGCACAGGAGACAGCAAAAACAAATAAGGGGGAAGCTCTATGATATTAACCAACAGGTACTGAAACTGTCATTAGGGTCTTTCTTGCATTAAAAAGCATTGGTGAAACGATAGAAATCTGATAGAAACCCACCAGCAACACACACAAAGACTGCATCACAACAGAATGGAAATTTGTGTTGAGCAAATCCCACTAATCGCCTACTAGAAACAGGAGGCATCTGGTTTGACCTAAACATCCAAGCAATTTCTCAAAGCAAAATCTCAAAAAGCATTAGAATCCATGACAGATGTGATTTAGCCAAGGAGTTTAATACTAGGATTAGCCATATTGTAGGATGTTTATAGGAGCTGAAGAAACAGAAGAGAATTAAATTAAATGCATGCTAATACACTTCATAGTTATGAACATCTCATCTGAACATGCCTCAGTGTGAAGCTACTTCTATATCATGATGACCAATATGGTTACTAGCCTTGAGCAGTGTATTCAGAAAGGACTCACACTCTGTGGCTCTAAGCACTTTCAGTGTGTTTCACATTAATAATCAAGTTTTTTTCAGTCTCATAGCTATCATATATGGGTTATAAATTTTCAGCTGATTCCTCACTCATAATCTGTTCATCTGTCTAGGAGAAATTTGAACAAGGGAATAGGCACAGTCAGACTAGCCTCTTAGGCATGTGAATCACAGGTATAATTTTTGTTTATTTTGGGAACACAGAAGCACAAGGAAGCACAAATTCATGAATAAGCTACAGACAAAAGAAACTAGCACTAAAATGTCCAATGTTTTTAAAGCTTGGTTAAAATCACAAGTGTAGTTTGAGAGATATTTCTTAGTTTGGATATTATGTTTCACCACATTTAACAGATGTATCACATACTGATGAAAAGAACCTACAGTAGAGAATTACAGATGTTTCACTTGTACCTGTTAGTGGCCTCATTGAATAACCCACTATTGTTTAAAGCGCTCCTTTATTTTAAAAAGAGTATTTTGCAAAGCACTCAACACAAAGATTATTCTTTATTTGTACAATTAGCTTGCTATTACACATCAGTTAACATCTTCAAGCGTCAGTTCCCAACTACCCCATTAGTGGACAAACGGTCCTTTATTTACCATTTTACTGCCCGTTAATTTGATGAAGTCCTTCACGTTTGTTGAACTGTCCTGTGGAATTCATTTGAGTAGGACCTTTTTTTTTTTTTAAGTGTGCTGATTAGATATTTTATTTGTCTTGATTTTATAGATCTTTGAGTCCTCAGCAGTTTGTTTACCATTTTTAAAGGCCTTCTGCTTTTCACATAAGTCTTTATGACTTAATCAAATTGGCATCTGTTGCCCTTACCTGCATTTGGAATTACTTGCATTTTATTTGCTAGTTTTTCCAAATGTTTCTCAGATATTTTTTACATTTTCCTGGAGGAAGAGGGGGTGGTTTTTGTTTTGGAGTTTTTTCATAGATATTGAAGAAAAATAAATCTTCAGAAAATCTTTTTGCTACTTATATTCTCCAAGAATCACGCTACGTAAGGTCAAAGCATTTGTGTATTTTTTTTTCTCTTAGTACTTACTTTATTTCCTTTGTTTGTATAACTCAACATAACTGAATTTCCCAAAATATAAAGTGGGTTAAGTAATAGGTTTTTGCAAGACATACAGTGATGTCAGCAGTCCCAGCACAGTATATCTACACAGAGACTGACAGTAAAGCTATGTCAGGTGCATTTCTCATTTCTCTTTCTAAAGGAACATTGGTTTTGCTTTTTAACTGCCAAGAGATGCAACATATCTCTCCTGTACATACAGGTTGTTTGGGGTAGTTATTACTCATGTTCCTGCTGTGTAACTTCATTAAGATGTTTGTGCACTTGCTTGGTTTCTGCTAAGTTCCACACCTGTAATTTTACTCTTTGTAGCTGCAGTCATAGTATCATCATGTGATTGTGCCTGGGTTGGCTGTAATTGGAATCTGGAGCCAGCCTTGCTTAATATATCATTAATAAGGTGCATTCAGTTTTGTTCCTGAGCTTTATAACAACCTGTCCATTTCCTCTTTCTCTGCTTCCATGAGAACATGGGAATTGTGCCCATCTGTTGCATTGTGTTACTGTGTTATGCTGAATGACAGCAAACATAATCTTTAGAATCAGTAATAGATTTTCTTTTAGAACTGGTCTATTCCTCAAATGCAACTCTTCCATCCCACTAGTTTCTGGTAGTCCAGGGATCACCCTTTTCCCTAGGCTTTCTATACTTTATTAGTCCTGTTCAGAGAATGTTGTTCTGCTGGCTAAATGCTTCGCAAATGTTTTCATAGCACAGATATCTGTTCATCTGAATATTTTTTTTCACATTTTGTCCATCGGCAAAATTGCACGAGAAGAACTACTTCTGGAGATTCTCTTCGTTTCGGTATTACTTTCACAGCAGACCTTTGTAATTTTGTGATCTTGTACTACAGACTCACCAGTGCAGAAGGCAGCAGGTTGTCAAGAATGTTCTCTGAGGAGCTGTGATCTGTTCCAGCGTGTACTTGGCATCCAAGCAAGGCACATACTCTACTCATGAGATTTCTGCAATGGTGGTGAATAATGCTTTTTTTCTCAGTTTAATTCTGTTTCACTACTGTCATTGATTTTGAGGTCAGTGGGTTTCCATCCTCTAACAATTCTTGTGTTGTTTTATTGCCATTTGATTTTGAGGTGACAGTTCCTGTTTGGGGAGAGAGTTTTATCCAAATTGATGCTACACATCACAAAGTGTGAGTCCTTTCTGAATACATTGCTCAAGGCTAGCAACCATATTGGTCATCATGATATAGAAGTAGCTTCACACTGAGGCATTTTCAGATGAGATGTTCATAACTATGAAGTGTATTAGCATGCATTTAATTTAATTCCCACATTTTGGACTTACTGTAGTATTTGGTTTAAACCTTGTATATTTATACCTAATCCAAAATTATATATACTTTGATATTTAAATAAAAATTTGGACTTAAAAAATGCCATAACTCAATTTTGCATCAGGAATAGGAGAAAGCGCCATGAGATATGGCATTTACGTCATTCAATTATTTCTGAAATAAACACCTTACACTGGCAAATACTTGACAAAGACCAGAATAGAACAAAAATCTCATCTAAGAATCCCTTGATTTCAAGAGCTTTTCAGGCAGGATTGACCATCCTTCATTATTACTGAGGTTAAGTACATCTATGCAGTGAAGATTGCTCTGCTGGAACCATGTCCTGCTTCCCGTTTCCCAACGTCCCTTCCAAACAGGTGGCCCTCTCCTATGGTGAAAAACAAATATTCATCTAGCATGTTCTACCGGGTTCCAGTGAGTGCTCCTGATCATGAGAGCTGCTCACTACAATGAGCCAGGAAACAGTAAATTCTGTAAACACTTGTAAATCACTAGAGAATATTAAATCTGGCTTTCCCATTTTGTCAGTACTCCTGACTTGCGTTTGGTATCTTCCCAGGATTCAGTCTGTATCCGTGATTTCCACTGTGATGCTAAATGCAGAAGTGATATTTGCAGAGTGAAACACACAAATATTGCCTGAAACAGACTGCAAAGACAGGAAAATTGAAAAAAAACAATCACTGCAACAAAGTGTGCTATTGTACTCTTTAACCATGATGGACTAGATGGCTGTTAATACCCTTGGGTATTCAAAGGAAAAGAAGAGATGAAAGGTACAAGAAGTACTGATGTTCTCTTATGTGCTATATTAAAGAGAATTTTCCCCCTAGGGTTAGTAGAAACTCTGGGGAAAATATGTTCATATGGGAAAAATCTTAGCTAGGGAATAACAATATAGTTCAGAATTAATTTTTGTTACAAAGGACAGGAATTATACAAGTGTGCCTGCTTTCACCCTTCTTCAGCTGGCAATTCTGTCTACACGGTTTCTCTGTTCTGACCCCAGGGATTACTACCTTAATATAATTTCCTGAATTTCAGAAGCCAATTATAAGTCTATTTAGAGTTTAATGTGTTCAGCATATAGCAACATGTGAAGATAAACTCAGACTACTTCGAAGAAGCTTTTTGTTACTAACGTTTAGGAAAAAAATTATTAAAAATTAACCTGATTTTGACAAAGAATACCAAGTTTTGTTCTAATCATTCATTTGGCCTCAACATCACATGCAGTTTGTGGGCTAAATTGTGGTTGAAAATTTTTGTTTACTCTTCCAGAGATGTCAGTATAAGACTGACTGATGGCTACATGGACCAAATTACCATGAGGTATGATAATCCATAGGCACAGCCTTATTCTAAGAGAAATAATGAGGATTTTCAGTTAGTGAGAGCTGAGTAAATTCAGCATTAAAACATAGACTATTGTCAGAGTTAAGGCTTTTTAAATCTCTACCTGAACTTACCTTGCATTAGATCCCAGCTTGACTGTATGCAGTATCCAACAGGCAGCTGGTCAAATAAGAATCATATGAGCTTGCATTTGATACAGTGCAGAATTAGTATGTACTGCAAACCAATCTTTTTAGAAGGCTTCTTCAGGGATATTATACTGAAGCCAGCATGTTCCTGACCAGGGCAATGCAAAGTTCCAAAAGTCCATAAAACAAGGAGATTGAGTAAACATGAAAATTATTGTTCAAGCAATGCCATCACTTTTTAACACACAGAGGAAAAACTTGGATGTTTTCATTCTGACACAAATGCACTGAGGTAAACAGAGGACAAAGACAGTGTTCAAACTTGATTTTCATTTAAAAATTTGTTTTGATACTGAAGCATATCTCTAGCATAATACATTGCAAACAATCTATCTGAGCTTGGAACACTTTGAATCATTTAGAAAGAGACTTTCAACTTGCAATGCTGTTCAGAAGCAAGTCTCAACATTAATTTGTCAAAAAAACCCAAAATCATAAGTTGAAAGTTTAATAAAATATGTGCCTATCATAAGCCATCTATTGAATGTACATTAAAATTTTGCATTGGATATTGGTTTCCTTATGAGGACATGTTACATTACTTTGATCAGTCCAGAAATCCTTACGTTCTTTTCACTGTATACTTTCAATGTAATTTGTTACTTATGACTTCTTCTCCTTCCTGGTAAGGTTGTCTAATGAGGTTTTATAACTAATAGAATCTGAATTCAACCATAGCTTAAAATTATGGAAAACTTCAATGATTAATTGCATTTCCACTTAAAATAATATCTAGAATTCAAATTAGCAAAATTAAACTGCATGCTATGTTATAATAAACACTAAGATGACCTGCTTTGAAGGATCAGAATGTTTCAAGAACATTCCTCCCATGAATAATAAAAATAAATCTTAACTTACTCTTTTGCTGTGTTTTTGGGTGATGCAAGAGTGTTCTTAAGGAATACAAATGTGCCATGTGGTGTGGAAGGCACACCATGAAAGATAAGATAAAGGTAGCACATGGCTAAAGAAATGCCATAAAAAATGCAATGCACAACTGCTTTTTTATATAATAGTGCAAGATTTTCTTGTTCTTTTTAGTTAAGAGCTTCTGACTGATTAATCATGGAGAAAGCACTGGAAATTAATATTTGGTTCTATGCCATAGTGTGGAGATGCATTTGCTTCAAGCTCCTGATAGGAGTCTGAATGCATACTAGATTTGCTTTGCCTAAGAACCTTTTGCTATGTCTGAAGTACATGTTAATAGCATCCTTTTCTATCCCTCTCACATGTCTCAGCACTGATCTCCTCTACAGTGCAACAGCATTGCAAATCATTGCTCTGTTTTACACCCTTCCTGGATGAAATTCATATACTCACGTAAAGCCCAGCTAATCAGACTTAAAGTGAAGACAATCCAAAGATGTCAGAGATAAGTTGGAGTTTACACAGCCTGATAGTTCTTGCTGTTTCACTCTGTCGTGCACTCTATTCCAGCAGCAGGCTGGCTCAACACAAAAGGTAGCTGGTCAGCTTCAATTTGTGAAACGTTTGGGATGTAATACATACCCCAATCCATTGCATCACTATTTTATCCTGTGGTTTTGTAGAACTTTAGTGGTAAAATAAATTCAATCCTTGATAGCAAATGTAGAAATTACATCAGGAAAATACCAGGGGGAGGATAAATTCCATGGCCGAAAAGGAGAATTGAAGCTTTCTGTGTTCCCTATCTCCTGTGTTCCCTCTCTCTTTCTGTGTCTCCCTATCTCCACACCTGGATGTGTGGTCCTTTTTATGTCATATTTGTACACAAAACCAATGTAGTGATCCTTCTCTGTAACGAAGGCTTCTGAGCACTCTCAGAAAAATCAACAATAGCAGCACTATGAAGGTATAAGACACTGATACGTAATACTTGCAAAATTATAACCAGATTCCCTCTCTATATGTAAATAAAACCTTCTGACCTAGTGAGATGTGGATTGGTTTAACTCAAGGCAGCTATAAATGCCTTCAGTCCTGCACTCTTCTTCTGGTTTAAACCAATTTCATATGTAATCTGAGAATTGTATCTACAATGAACTTTAGCACACTCTTTTAGGAATCAATAGGGCAAGCTCTACCCTATGCCACACACATTTCATAGACAAAATTGCTGTTGCAAAGCAAGCTCCTAGCAGCAAAAGAAAGATTTTAGTAAACCACAAAGATGGAGTGCCAGTCTGCCTCCTTGCAGTGATGGAGACACTCCTTATCTGCTATGTCAAAGCTTGAAGTACATTAGTACACCAGACACTTACACCAGCAAACGCAGCACAGGATAGCATATAACATATACCCACAGGTGACTGGTTAATATAATTTCCTTCATTTTCAATCAAGACATACTCAGTTTAATTTAGATAGCTGTTCCTTCTCCACCACTGGGGCTTGTGTCAAGCTTATACAGGGCATGCAGCAAGGTTTATTAGCATAGATATTAAAGTCACTCATTGCAAGTGACACAGTCAGAGAAGGCAATCCAGCACTTCCTCTGTGTCACCAGGTAAAGCTGTGTCGAACTTGAACTGAAACTGCATTTCTGTATCTGAAGATGTAATAGCTAAAAAATTACAAGCATCAGCACAGAACAGTTATTTAAATGGATTATATGTATTTCTACTGGTACTTTTACCTGTAGAGATATTAAATGGTAAACAATAGCTGCCTATGTATTTCTGATACTTGTCTGTATTCTTCCTTAAGAAGAATAATCAAGTTATCGTCCTCATTCATTGCAAATCTCCTTGCCCCACCAAAGAAACTTTGTTGTACCATGCAATAGCAAGACACCCCGGCCAAAATTAGAAATCCATTAACTTTATACTTTTTCAGCATTAAATGCAAATAGTAAAAGGCAGTCAGAGCCTTAAAAAGCCTACAATTTCAGTCATCAAAACAGATAAATAGGTAGGAGAGAAACAGAAAATCAAAAGGGGAAAAGTGCTTGGAGTTACATAAGAAAGCAAATCCAAAGTAATAAAAGAGTCTTCAGGCCATGCAGGTCCCCATCACTAAGCAATGATGTCCTCCTTCACACTGAAATAAAAATTATTTTCTGCCTGTTGCACTTAAGACCAATCTTAATGCGATCAAACCATTGTTCTCCAGTTGTTGCTGCTGCTTTGTGCACAAGAACAACTCTTCTTCTGTAATATCTGACAAAAGGAGAGTTTGAGAACCTCCTTTATTAGTGTAGATGACATGAATATGGCACAGCTTATACCTGTATATTTTATAGTACCCTCTAATTTCTGGAGACAATATTTGTGGATGCTTCTGAAGAGTCCTTGGAACTAAAAGTCTGAGTGACAGAGCCACCACTCAGAGGGTTGGCAATCACTAGCCATACTAGGTTGTCAACATTTCATGTTAACAGAAAAGCATTTGAAAGTTCTTTTTTTAAAAAAAAAAAATAAGATACTGTCCTTGCAAAACTCCCTTTAAGGTCTAAGAGTTTATGTTCCTGCAAGACTCTCCAAATCCATTCCTTATTTTATGGTTTTACACCCAATATAGGGCTGAACTATCTCCCTTACGAGGACATGCTGAGAGAGTTGGGGCTGTTCAGCCTGGAGAAACACTCTGGGGAGACCTTATAGCAGCCTTCCAGACTTAAAGGAGGCTACATAAAAGAAAGAGAGACGTTCGTTATCAGGGAGTGTAGTGGTAGGACGAGAGGTAACAATTTCAAACTGAAAGAGGGGAGATTTAGCGTAGATATAAGGAAGAAATTCTTTTCTGTGAAGGTGGTGAGGCACTGGAACAGGTCACCCAGAGAAGTTGAGAAAGCCCCCTTCCTGGAAGTGTTCAAGGCCAGGATGGATGGGGCTTTGAGCTACCTGGTCCAGTGGGAAGTGTCCCTGCCCATGGCAGGGGAGTTGGAACTAGATGATCTTTAAGGTCCCTTCCCACTCAAAGCATTCTATGATATTACGATTTTATTTTACTGAAACTTAATAATTCCCTATCCAAGGTGTAACATATATTTTTTATATGCTTCCTGATCAGATAATCAGCTTTAAAAATAATTGTGGAATGTTCATCAAGTCATGAGATGGAAACCAAGAACATGGACAAGAAATGATAATCTGATAAAGAAAATGAAGATTCCTGACAGACAAGATATCAATCTGCAGAGTCCATAATTGAGCTGAGAAGATCAGAGAAGAGCAAGCTCTGCTTTGCTCCCCAGAGCTCTTATGGAGCCCTACAATGGTTCTGGGCCAAGCCTCCATTCCTAAATTTAAGGAAGATTCATATTACCCATCATGGACAAACTTATTCCAGTCCTCATTCCTTAAACCTACCACCTTCCCCACCAAGGTATATCACCATCACCTGCCTAAATTTTCTTACTGTCCAAAATTAGCCTTGTAGTGTTACCTTGGCTAATGCTAGAGGAATTTACATCATTTTAAGTATCAGGGAATTTGGACCATGATGTGGAGATAATTGAGCACACATATTATTACAGTTCATTGTTTTAGGGAGGCAATCTGTGCATATGGCTGCAACGGTAGAGAAGCCATATTTTCCTGCCTGTTGTGAGTATGTAACCAGAACCTCCTTAAAAATGGCATAAAGATCTTTAAGATTCCTTTATGTTGCTGAAATAAAACATGTAGATCCCTGTAAATGATACTAACAATCTTATCTAACAATTATTTCAATTCAAAACTGAGACTCAGTTTGCTGTCTTCAGCAGAAAAATTAAATAAAAATACTAGTTCAGTACCTTCCTTTCTTCTAGGGACAAACTACTTATCTGCCCACACCAGATTAATTCTTTCCAAATTCTTTCCCAGGTATGAATCTAGAAATGCAAGGTGATAGCTCTGGTCACAGTTAGAAACTTGTTTTTCCCCACCTACCTTACAGTTCCCTCAGAAATCAATGTACTGTCAAATGATTCCTTTGGTCAGGCAGCAGTTTTTCTCCCTTGCTTGTTACCTCTAGGTATTTAATCCGCTTGTCAGTTAGAGCAATTGAATGTGCTCTTGTCCGTTTTTCGTTCATGATGGAAGCGGGTCAGCTTGCCAAATTAACTTCCTTCTTCCATGTCTCATCTAATTTTGGTGGTCAGGCATGTGAAGGAAACATAGAGCTGAGTCCTGTAAGACTAAACAAGTCCTCTTTTTCTCTGCACTCGTAGAAGTGTCAAGGCCTCGAGAAGGGCACACGTGTGCATGTGTGTGTGTTTGATTTCCCTAAGCCATTCAAAGCTCTGGCTAGGTCACTGCACACTTAGGAGTATGTGTTACCACATACAGTCCTGGTTCTTCCATCACCAGAGCTTCGTGCAGCAATAGAGATGCACAGTCATTACACCAGTCACCATTTACTCTCCATTCTGCTGCAGTGATTCCCACAAGCTGTGTCTCTGGGTTCCGGGCAGCTAGGAATTGTGTTTTAATACTGATCCCTCTGGTTCTTGTTTAGCATCTTCCTTTATCTATTAAAACTCTATTACTAGGTACTTCTGGAAGGTCTGCTAAACTTCCCTTCTTGATATTGTGTTTTTTTCTTTCAAATGCAGTAACCAAAGAGGAGGAGGTGTTCTAAGCAGTCTAACAGGACACTTAGTCACTAAACATGCAGGTATATCACTTCTGAATGTAGCTCACAGACAATTTTAATCACTAGTCTCTGAAAGAGTATTGATTGAATATTCTTCTATAAATGATGGAGATGACTATAGAGAGCCAAAAATGTACAGTCTGATGAAACTTAGATTCTGATATGGATGCTGAATAATGCAGTAACCAAAGAGGAGGAGATGTTCTAAGCAGTCTAACAGGACACCAGTCACTAAACATGCAGGTATTTTACTTCGAAAAGTAGCTAACAGATAATTTTAATCATTAATCACTGAAAGAGTTATTGATTGAATATTCTTCTATAAATGATGGAGTTGACTAAAGAGAGCCAAAGATTTACAGTCTGATGAAACTGAGAATGTTACGGATGCTGAATAATGAATATGTTCTATAAAATTCAATCGGTTCTAGTCAGCAATGCCTTTGAAATATCAGAGAGAACTAGACTCTGCCTCCCACGGGATTTTATTTAGAGACCGTGGGTTTCTGATTCATTATTCTGCTGTGTGGCATTTGGGCAAAGAAACTGGCTAAAGCTCAACAGCTGAAAATAAGAAATTCTCAATTTTTGCTGATGCCAGTGCTACATTCTAAACACCAATTCAGCTAATAAAGATTATACTTCAAGTTATGGGTGATAGGAGAGAAATAAAGATGGAAAAAACCCCATTTCTTCTAGTGTGAGAAAAGCCACATCATCAAAGTATATTTACAGTTCTGCGGATAAGAGTATCTGTTTCTCCAGTCAGCATTATACTCAAATCATGAGTATCCACAACTATGTTTTCCAGACGCCTTCTGTGAGAGATCTATACTTTTTCTATAATGCATTAAATAATATTTCTGTAGATTTCCTTGATAAATTGAAAAAAATAGAGAAAATGTTGTTTTCAAGAATATTTGCAGCGTATCTGTGAAGAAGAGATCTCTGAAAATTACGAGTCATGCACTCTGCTTACAGTTCTGGTATTGCAGCCTGGCCTGTGCCACAATATACTATCCTCTAGTTGGTACAAACATACTTGGTGTTTTTGGTGAACAGGGATGTATGCCCCAAAGTCTAAATCTCGGCTGAATTCACAGATGAAGAAATCTAGGATAAACGGAAAAGTCGGATGCTTCAAAGATCAGCTTGGTACTACCCTGCCAATAATCCCTTCATAGCCTGATTCAAATCAGTATATATTCAATTATTATTGCTGCCTTTTAGAGAAGTAGAAAAGCACATTTTAAAGGTCGTGGGGGGGTGTGTTTGTTTGGGTTGGGGGGTTTTTTTGTTGTGGTTTTTTTTTTTTTTTGCCTAGATATCCTGCTTTGCAATGGTATTTGTGTATTTTGCCTTTTTTGGGAGATTTCAAATACTCTGACATGTCGGTCATTCTTAAACCTCTCAGGAGAAACATAGACTCTGGAACCTGTTTCAGAAAGCTTTCACAGAGGCTGTAACTCTGTATTTCCATGCAGAGAGCATTCAAAATGAGCGATTATGTGCTAGGTCAACTCTTTGGCATAAATTCAAATCCACATGGCTAAAAGAGGGTGTTCTCAAGTTCTGTGCAGCATACAAAAAAAACCCCAACCAAACAAACAAAAAAGCTCAATCACAAAAAAAAAAAAAGATAGCTCCTACTCTAAATTCAGGCAAAGAATAAAGAGTTTTGAAAACTGGCTAGAGCTGACTAAATCTCAGAGCTGAAAGGAGGGTAAAACATTAAAAAAAATAATTCTTCTCTACTTGGACTCACTACCTGTTCCTTGCTGAGGCAGTCTTCAGTAATGCATCCAGTTTGGGACATTCATTCCTGTAAAATTTAAACACTTTATGAACAAAATAAAGGAGAATAATACTAGGAGACTTAAAATGAAAGACATGTGGAGAATAGTTGAAGGACTTGGCTTGGTTTAGTCCAGTTAAATAAATACCACAAGAGCAAAATGGTAAAAAACTGTTTATGGCAGAAAAAATCAAGGAGAATTGAAGGACTTGTATTGGAGCACGACACCAAAATTAAAAGCCCAGTTTGACAGAAACACAGTAGGGCAGTAAGAGAATGTTTAATGCATTAGTATCTTGAAGAGAAGGCCAGAAAAGCAAAACCAAGGTAAGGAAAACAAAGCATTGGGTTAGGCTATGAGGACTACAGAGTCTGTCACTCTGGAAGCTTAAAACAGTCCTGAGTATGATTATATACCTTCCCTTAGGACAAGGAGAGGTGAACTGAGTGGCTTCAGAAGTCCCCTTGAAACTATGCATCTGCAATGGGGCCAGTCTTTTTTTCAGTGGTGCCCAGTGACATGACAAGAGGTGACGAGCAGAAACTTGAACATAGCAAGTTCCATCTAAACATGAGGAGGAACTTCTTACAGCCTGCCCAGAGAGATGGTAAAGTCTCCATCTCTGGAGATGTTCAAAACCCACCTAGACACCATCCTGTGTAACATGCTCCAGGTGATCCTGCTCTGGAAGGGAGGCTGGACTAGATGATCTCCAGAGGTCCCTTCCAACCCTAACATTCTGTGATTCTGTAATGCAATGAATATGTGAAAATTTATTTAACATGAATGTGAATAAATGGATGTAAAAACCCTTTACCTGTGTCCTGACATTTCATTAGGGCTGCTCATTCTTTCATGACTTTATTATTTCTCAAGGCTAACAGGAGGTGCTTACCTCCAGGCTTCACTGGCCAGCAGTGCCCAAGGGCTGAGCTCAGACTAACCCTGAGCAAGGGGGCAGTCACCAAGGGGATTCATCACCACCTGATCCCACCCAGCTCCCTCACCATCATCAGGCCCAGGCCCCACGGCTGCAGAAGGCTGGGGGGATCAGAACTTGATGGGTTTGCTTTGTTGTCCCCTCTTATTGTGTGTTTTCTAACCCCGGGTGTGTTACCATTTAAACTTTGCAGATGGTCTACATAATTCTCCAAACCAGCATTTACCTACAATCTCAAGAGTGGCCTGCATTGGCAGATTGTTGAAAAGAGGCCAGTGTGATGAACGCTGTGGGATTGCTACAGCATTGTGTGTGAGCAAGATAACAGAGCCCATGTTTCAACTCTCATTGAGCTGAAAAATGTACAGTGGAAATTTGAACAGCTGCAGTACTTTGTTCAGTCACCAGTGCTGAAGTCTTACATACATCTTATTGAATCAAAGAAATGTTGGCAAATATTTGCATTTTTAGTTAATGGACAAAAAAGGGGGAGCAGTGGAATGGAAATAATGCTATCACACATGCTGTAAGGATTCCGAGTGGCAGCACCCACTAGTATAAAAACAAACCACCAACATACAGAAACACAGATGTGATTGGCAAAGAAATACTAATAGCACTATAACTACATGGTGAAATATGCCTTGTAACTTTCCATTGAAAACTGACTTTAGGTTATGTGGAAATAGATATATATCCCTTGGAACACAGAAGGAAAAACAAAGAGAGAAAAATAAAAATGCAAGGACAAAATGCCCAGCCTTAGCATACTTACATTTGCAATAAGCTATACAGACTCATTAGAACTACTTTTACGGGATAAAAGAACGACCTGTTCTGGAATGTAATGCAGAATTTGAGAAGTTCCTGAATAGAGGAAACAGTAGAATATTTTGCTTGAACAGATACCTCAGAAAAAAAGGTTTGTCTATGATTCCCTTTATGACAGGGAGCTCAGAAGGCCAGAAAGCCTTTGCTGTTTTCCAGCTTTGATGGAGAACTTGGAAAGTCTGAAGGCATCCATGTCTTGCCTCAGAGCTCTGATCTTAGACCTAAGCTCTGACTGTAATGATATGCATACAAGCACCTTTAAACATAAAGTGCCAGGGAATGTTCTATAGTTTTGAGTCCACAGGGACATATACTAACTGCATTCACATTAGCTAACTCTTGTCTCTGGATTTCCTCTTGGACACATGTGGTGACCTAACATAATATGTGTTTTTATTTTTCAATTTCTTACTGTATGAAATAATACAAGCAGTACTGTAGCCCACCAGAGCAGAGTAGGGCTGGTTTTTTTACAGCATTAATCTGAATGTCTGCACTGCATACCTTGGGGCATTCCAAAGAGTATGTTTGAATCTGCAAAATATATTGTGGATTAGTGAGGGAGTGCCACAAAAATGGTGTTTATTGGAGCTGCTGCTACAGCTTCATCACAGTGAAACTAGGTAGTGATACAGGTGGCCAATGATACACAGGTTTGCAGCTAAATTCTTTCATAGTTGGGGCATCATAGTTGTGTTCGCACCTAACATTGTTTTATATATAATCCCATGCAGAAAGTGAACCAAATTATATGCTGTCATAATTTGCCTGATGTCAGTGACCTCAGAAACATATGATGGGACTAAATCACTTCACTAGGAAAATGTGCACTATTACAGACAAAAAAAAAAAAAGAAAAAGTATTTAGTATAGAGCTAAAAGACTCAGAGCAAGCAATAGAAAAAGGAGTCAAGGGCTGGGTTTGTATTTATGTCCTGTATTTCATCTCCACAATTTATCTTCCAGATGAAATATGAAGGTCCTGTAGCTGGAAGATTGGTAAACTATCTCAAAATAGAGGAAAGACAGGAGGCATAACAAGTCATTGATGCACTTTTGAGCTTGCAAAGAATAAACTGAATACTAATCAAAATGAAAGGGGAGCTTCATGTAGAGAAAGAAAGAGATGGAAATGTAGGACTGCTTAATATCACATTAATCATGCATCTGAGACTTCTGAAGAGGTATTTTTTGAAAAAAAAACCCCAAAAATAAATCAACCAAAACCAAAAAACAGTCAGGAAAGCACTGATGATCTTCAAGCCACATGAATGCAATGGATACAAATTAAATAAAAGAAGCTGTTGGGTTTTTTGTAAGGAAAAATCCATCCATGTAACTTGCCTCCAACAGCTTATTTTTTTCCAAGGTAAAAAAAAAAAAGGATGAAGCTAGCACACTAGCCCATCTGCATGTAGTATAACTTACTAAAATTAATAAAAAGCCTCATGCAGTTTCCCGACATTCTGCAATCCTTATCAACTCCATTTACATTTCCCATCAGAGATGCACCCAAATGTGTGGAATTGGCAATAGCTTTTCAGAAATCTTTAGAAGTGAGATAACCGTGTTCCATTTACAAAATGAACTTCGAATGGCTGGCCCTGGATTATGCTTTGCATAATCAGCCTAATGGATTAAGAAGCTCATTTACAATATAAAGAACCTAAAATGCTTCTGATAAAACCTTGATTACAGTTACAGGCTGTGAAAGAGATGACATCTGTTTCTGCCTGTTACTAAACCTATGATTTGGGCCCAGTGGGTAAACGAAGATGCTGGTAGATCTAAGACAAGTTATAATAAAATGCAAGTTTGCTTTCAGGTTCTGTAATGCATTAGCTCACAGATTGGTGCTTCTTCTAGAAAAAAAATTAAAAAGAAGCATTGGTCTACTCGCTTTATTTGCCACTTAGTCCTCTAAAGCATTGATTTTCTACAGCTTTCCATTTGTTTGTGCTGGAAAGTGAAAGTGCAGTGTAGACACAGTATTCACTTATATGAAATAATGAACTACTCTGAAACATCCAACTAATACACAGGGGAACTTGAGAAGCTCTAATTACTTCTAATTATCTAAAGCCCAGTGAAATAAAGATACCTTGACAGATAAGGAAATATGAAGTGATCCATTTTCTATATAAAATTCTCTTATAGAATAAAAATTTTAAAAATAAAGCCTTGCTTTCTCTTGGCATAATTCTATTAACTTCAAATATTAACCTGAGCTTTGGGCTTTTATTAACACAAAGTCTCAAAGGGTAATTGTTTTAAAACATCTGGTATTCACTTTCTCATTTTTAAAAAATTTTGCTGTAAATCACCATACATATCCACAATGCTGGCTCTGTGCTTTCTCTGGAGGTTTCCAATATCAAGTTTCAATGAACACCAAGCTCAGCTTAAGGGTAAACTTTGGAATGAAACTCTCCTTGGGAAAATTCTGCTATTCATATATCAATGTTAGTCTGTATTTTAAAATGGTGCTACTTATTTTTAACTTCTTTACTCATCTCAAAAGATAGTCTTAAGGAACTTACAGAACAACAAAAAAAATAGATTTTTTAAATTTAAATTGTTGAGAAATAAACAAGTGTGACTTTTTGTCCTTTTGAAAAATTCCAGCTACTCAAAATGTCTGGGATTTATTTTTTTTTTTTCAGTAAAACTGAAAACTTCATTCCTTAACTTACTAATTATCAAGAATAATTATCAGGATGCTTTCTTTGAAAAGAACTTTATTTACTGGAATTCAGTTTTTCCTGCACACATTATTGCCCAAACGGCTCCCACACTCACGATATACTAGTTTTATTAAAGTTGCAGAGCTTGGAAGTCAAATGTTTCCTTAAAAAATTGCAAAATAGTATATGGAAGAGAAAAGACTCAGAGAGATCAGGATTCATCATCCCTGTGATGAAGAATTCTTCAAAAGGCACCTACAAAAGGTGTCCTACAGCTGTAACCCTGAAACCTTGTAAGGGCCCTACAAGGTGCTAACGCTGTGAAAATGAGTCTGTAGTCATTGGTGGGAACAAGGGGTGCTTTACAAGTTAGAGATGTTCTCTGCATCCTTTAAACTAAAAGAAGATACTGATCATTGCTTCTTAGATTTCCCCTTTCTCTCTTCTAGAGAGAAGAAGTGGGAAGGCCTGTAAAGGTCTGGTAGATAAGAAAAAGGGATGGTGTCCAGTTCTGCCTGTCAGTCCTGCTGTGCAACATGGCAGTTGGCAAAAGCTCAGACTTAGACAAGCCACTGTATAAGATGTCTAATCAAAGCTAACATTTTTTAATGATGTCTAGAGGAAAAATGGGAGGTAGTTAGAAAGATAATGTTCCCTACTTCTGATCATAACTGCCTTGATCTGAATACAACATTCGAGCTGAAAAAAACCCAATTCTTATCTCAGAAAGCACACTCACAATAGGTAATAATATCTACATCTTTTGAGTGCAGCTGGTCTTGAGGCCACTATTTATCAGCTGGATGTCAGCTGGAGGCCTCCTTCCCAAAGTCTAGACACCACTGGACTGTAATCCTAGGTGGTCTTCACACCACACTTTCACAAATGCCATACTGAGCTTGCCACACATTTGACCTGTAAAAACTCTTCAGAGGAACATTTGCTTGGGAACATGTTTGTGATACTCTGCCAAGGGTCATATTGAATATATCTGATATTCAGGTCAATCCTGACCCCATTTTGGATAGCAGATGATCCAAAAAAGCCAGAGTGATTGCAGTGATTGATAGATTTAAGACCACAGACATGAGCAGATCTGCAAGACTCCATAAAGCTTTTCCTGTTGATGATGAAAATGAGAGGTGACAACGTTCCTCCTGCACTTGGTCATTTTGAGGTAGCTATTTCTGAGTCTGACGGAATAGCAAAGATTTACATCTGAAAGCAATGTTTTGTGACAATATATTTTTCAAATGACAGAAGTGACTTGTATATAATTTTTTTTTCCTTTTCCAGTGAAGTGTCAGAAAATTGTGATTCACACAGCATTTCACTGCTATTTGGTGTGCAGCTGTGGTGCAGGAATAGCATCTACTGTTTTACGCATTGCTGAAGCAAATTTATTACACTTATGACTTTATAAGCTAGATAAACCAGCTTCTTTGTCTTGGATCATCACTAAGACCTTATGCAGAGTAAAGTCTAGCCTTTGAAACTCAGAATTTAGAGGTCAGGGACCACCTACAAAGCACAATGAAATCTAGTCAGGAAATACATTCAGCATGTGAGATGTACATCATCTTTTGTAATACTAGGAAATACACAAACCACAATACTCTCCAAAGTCAGGTAATTAAATCCATCTCTGCTCTAACATCATCTGAGATGCCCAAGGGAATCCTATAATTGTTAGTCATTACACAAATATCAAACTGAAGGATAATTTCAGTAACATATCAGACAACTGTCAGGTATCCATTAGTCCATTGCTATGACATGCTATTTGCATTACCTCTATTGATTTCTCAGTTTTTATCACATGCTTTTTTGCCTTGCAAGCACAGCAAAAAAGAATACAACCCTCGTTCTTTGTAATTCATAGCAAAAAAAAAAAAGTTTTTAATTTAGCATTTTTACATTCCATACAGAAAAAGCAACTGATAATTGCACTTAAGGAAAATGTGAGTCAAACACTGGTTGGAGCAAAAGTGGGCTGCTTCACCACACTTCATAGATGCGCACCTTCATCCCTCTGGTTTGTCTCTGCAAAGCTGAAGGAAACCCGTATATGCCTACAGGGCTGTCCTGAGAGACAAAGATGGAACTAGCTGTAGGATATCTCTTATGCAGAGAGGAAATGAAAGTTTGGATAGTTTTATGTCAGCTTTGTGACTGATGAGTGATAATATGGAACTGGAAGAGACTTTTGCTTTACCTTTTTGAATTGAGAAAATGCAATGTACTTAACACCTCCAAATCTGTATCTTGCATAACCTTAGTGAAACTTAGCTAATTCTTTCAGCCTGTGAAGGATTTATTTGGATTTAAGGTTTCTGTAAGTCATTTTTGGTCATGTCTGCACTAGTAACAATTTTCTGTTGTTACTTTGAAAACTTTAATATAATAGCAATGCTGGTTATAGACCTACTACAGGTCACTTTGTTATGTTGTTCCTCTAACACAGGACAACAAAACAAAATTAAAACAAAACAAAACCAACAACCCCTTAATGACAGAATTTGAAGTCTATTCTGATATAACTACTTATTTTCGATTAAAAAATTTCCCATTAAGACATTTACTCTTGGCTCACACATTACTTTTTCCTGAGCATTTAGTGATGAATCCATTAATTCACTTATGAATTCAAAAGAATTAAAGCAGGCTTCTTTAGGATATTCAGCATGTGTGTCAGTCAGTTCCCCACCTCAAAGGATTTTAAGAGTAAATTATGCAGGCAATTACATCTTTCCATTAAATTAATTAAAATATTTTAAATAGGCTATATTTTAAATGGTTATTAAGAACATACTTTAATATCCATTGTTGTACATAATGGTTATAATTACTTAGGATTTATAGGTTTTTGTCAACAAATTACAGAACTCTTCTGGGAGATATTAAGACAGCATAGTTATCATAATCATTCAGGCCTTCTTATGTACATTTAATTGCTCATGGTGGTTTCTTGGATTCTGACAATCCTGTTAGAAGGAATAAGCTAGTCCAGCACCACATAAAGTCTAGATCCCAATAACACAGCTTCATAAAAGCTTCATACAGCTCTAACCAGCAAATACAATAGATGTTTTCTGTTAAAATTCCTTTTAGTGCAAAAGTGTGCTTTCTGTAAAAGTTAAAATGAGCAAGTGCAAGAACTTCACAAAGTGAAGCAAGAAATTCAGTAGCACCTTACTGGCTTTCTGGAAAAAGCAGGAGAAACAGCAATCTCTGTCATTTGTTGAAACCTGGTGCCATTTAGGTGAAGCTGAACTGCACAATTTGAGTATAGCAAATCACAGCACAGCATAACATACCATCTTCTGTTACATTAAAAAAAAAATCAAACTAAAAAAAAAAACCCACAAAACAAAAATCACATAAACTAAAGCAAAACCAAAGCCACAATTAATTGAAAACAAGCATGGAAAAAAGTGAACTGGTGTTAAGGCAGTACTGAGTCTTTTTGAACAAAAAATTTGCTCATACCTGACCATTATCTTTGCCTCTTAATGTGAAGAAGCTCTTGTTTCTTCCCTTTTTTCACTTTTCGTTAAATAAATTGCTTAATCACATCAAATTAGTTATAAGTGGGATCTTTTAAGCAAGTCCTGCCAAAATACTCACTGCATCTTTAGGGCAAAATAGTGCTCTGATGGCATCGACTGGCACGTATTTAAAATCCTTATGCTTCCTAACCCTAAATTATGATAGTTTTTGAAATCTGGATTATACTTATACCTTCAGTTTTTATGGGAAAGCTGTGAACTTCCTTGCCCCAACTCTAAAGTAGAAATACAGATTAAATCACACATCCATTTATCTCCCTTTTTCCCTCTTCTTCAACTCAGAGCATTAAGCAGCCGATTCAGCAAAGAACTAGTGGGCTCAGTATTTTCTAACCTAATGATTAGTCATTATCTTTCAGTGACCAGGCACTCTAAGAGAGTATGTTGCCTTCTGTTTTACAGCTGACCTGGTACAGATTAGAGAGTTGCAAGAAGGTGATACTTGCTGACTACAGTCAGTGTTGCAGCAGGTCACCATGTGAAATAGTCATTCATTCCCCTTTAAGTTGGATAGCAAGAGAATTTTACTCCAGTGAACTCTGCCCTTACATATTCTGTCTGAAGCAACAGAGAATGAAGGCTGTAGAAATTCAGTTCATACTGATAGGTTCTTAGAACAGAGGGTTTTTTTCGCTTCTTTTAACATACATGTTCAATGCAATGGAACTTCAGTAGAGATGTTCTGCCAAGGGTTTGTAGTTGCTCAGTTAAGGGGTCTTGTCATGTGTTTCCCTGAAGGTTTCCAGTAGATGCCTTCTGAGAGCTAGAAATAGGACTTTTCGTGATGGAAAGTGCAGTACCTTGATTTCTTTTGCAAGTTTATCAGCAAAGCAGCTAGCATCTTCAATCAGATTCATGGCCCCAGCAAAAGCAACTTCCCATCTCCATCCTTATGGGATCTATTAAGCCTAGTTTTTTCAGAACAGTCGTGGAGTGAATTGTTACTGATATGTCTCTCTTAAGCTAAATTTCCTGATGCCCAAAGACCCTTTTGTCATGTCTACTCTGGAATAGTTGTCTAACTTCATTATAATCCCATTAAAATTCATCTTCCAACAGACAAAACCCAGCCCAAAGTCCTCATTACTCCATTCCTGCAATTATTGCTTTTCATGGTCTCAGCAGTGGAACGTATTTTCACTGCCAGCTTTGCTGAGCTCTTTCCTCTGTTATCAGCCTCCACGCAAGGACCCGCACAGGTACACAGATAAGTGCATACACACTCATGTTTCATTCCCTCACTTTGTGATTGAAATCTTTTTCTAATAGAGAGTGTGAAGAAATCAATTGCACACTACTATCAAATCTGAGCAGCCATGCAGCAATGTCTGACAAGTTCCCATCTTCCCTCTGTCATGTTAATTGCACTGTCATTCATTTCATGGCTTCCATTGCATGTTGTGACTTATGTTTTCTTCTTTCGGTTTGTGACCCTTGGTTTTCTATTATGTATAGCTCTGAAGTAATTTTCCATAACTGTCTGCAGTGAGAATCTGTTAAAGACAAGGTTGTGCAGAGGGAGTTTTACCAATCAGACTTTTTATTTCTGCCTTACTTTCCCAGTGGTGAGTTAATTGTCTGTTTAGGCATTTTATTAATATTTTGAATGCTGTGCAGCTCTGAAGTCAGAACTGTCAATTTTTTGCAGTATTACAGACTATATGATTTGACGTCTGAAGGGTTTTCATATTGGTAACATGGATCACAAAACTATCTCCTGTGAATCATAATTTTAGCAGTATATTTAAATATTTAAAGGGTTTTTTGAGGGTTTTTTTTTTTATTTAAAGTGGAAAGGTAGGAAGAATTTAAATTTGTCTATACATAGCAGAAAAGGAAATCTTAATTTGTAAAAAGCAGCCCAGTAATCCCAGTTTAGCATCACCAAAACAACCAGGAAAGAAGTCTTTCACCAGCTCATGCATAAACATTATTTTTTAACTTTTAAATTCAAGGGAAATTATTTCTAGCACATGATAACAGGAATCTGTAATACAGCTCCCAACAATTAACTCTGACTTTCTCACTGTTGTACCTGAAGTCAGAGCCTCTCAATGTAGTAAGTACATACCAGTTTTGGTAACCCTTCATTCTATTTGTTCATTGCTTTCAGAGTGCAGGTCTACAACTAGTACCAGTGCAAACTGAACACCTTTGTGTTTCAGCCTGCATGTTGTACTCACCTCGGTGCATCCATCACATGACCCTTTTACACTGGTTTTACTTTATACTGAAGGTGAAGACAAATTGACAGAACTTACATTTTGAATTTCTTCAGCATCATGATCCTCAGCCATTATAAGAGAAAGTCTCATACGAGTCACAATAATCACATTAGACATTTTTAGATTAAAATATGCTGTGGAAATGCCGATCTATTTTTTTTCTCTTTGGAGGCAGAAGAAAATGTTTCATGCACTTGCCTGAGGTTGTCTGGTCACATACAGTTAACTGTTAAATGACAGCTTTCTTGAGTGTCTTAAGGCAAGCTACATGTATTACCCTATTAGTAAAAACGGTGTAGTCTTCTGGATTTTGAGAAGAGTTATAGACTAAAACTGTTAAAGAAGGCAAGGCAATGAGTTACTGTGACAAATAAGACCATATAAATACTGAGGTATATAGTCTCCTTTTCTATTCTAGAAGCTTAGCTTATATTTAAAAACTTCTACTAAACTAGATAAGACTAGTAGATGCTAAAAAACTTAAAAACTTATTGTACTGGATTAGAATCTTTAATAAATATTATAAAAATGATAAAGCCTGAGTGTTAAGAAAAGTAAAATTTCAGATTTTACATCTCAGATTTCAGAAAAGTATGATCTGAATAGCACTGTCTAGAATTAGCAGGAATCCTTAACCGACAAAACTTTTCTGTTATTTGCATGTGGGCATATAATCACATTTGCAGTCTATGCCTGGTACATCATAATGAAGTTTCTTCCTGAGTTACTGATCAAGTCAGCTGAGAACTGAGATTTCAGCTCATGAGAAGTGAAATGACTGCAGTATATCAGCAGGCAGCTTGAACTTCACATTGTGCCTGCTCAGAAATCAACCCAAATCAATCTTTGCTGCCATTTTAGAACAAGGAAATAGCAAAACCTGAAAGACTGGTGAGTAATGCAAACTGGGTAACTGCCATAACCGTCATGTCGCCCATCAGGTTCCTGCATCAATGTTTTGAAGCGATAATGATTCACCCATTCTTTGTTTGTGGCAAATGAAGTAGAAGTTTCTAACAGATTAACACGAGCTTCTGAAGTTTGCTCCATCTTCCTTACAGTTTATTGGCAGAAAAACATAGGAATAGCTGTCCCAGATCATTTAAAATTACCATCTAGTCTAGCCTGAAGATGCTGGTGGTCAGTCATAGATATGCAGGAGAGAGCACAGTATCAAGGCAAATCCTGCTACAAGAAAATCTCAGAGCCTCTTTGCTCATTTGTACCCGTGAAATCACTGTACTATCAATATCCATGAGACACTTTTGCAATATTTTTTTTTCAAGTATTTGTATCTTATAGGTATAAACGACCATAAAAGGTATTAACTGTATTTTTTTGGCAGAAATGGGTGGAACGACGTGTTTCTTCATGTACTAAAAAGTTTGTCACATTTACTATTTCTTGTTTCACAATGACTGCAACCACAGTCTTAAAAACTGGCTTTTCCACCTTGGAAGAGAGCATGTAAATATACCTTTAAGAAGTTCAGAACAGGAGCTGGATCACCTGAAGCTAGGCAGGACAACTAAAAGAGAACATTCAGGCTTTAGCTATTTTACAACAGAAAACTGTCTTATGAATGTCCCATTCCTAACCATCAAAGCCTTTGTCTTGTTTTTAAGAACTGGGCAAATTTTCAGTCATGTGTTCTTATTAAAATGTTACTTTTTAGTTTAAATTACATTTCTGAAAATATTCAACTAACTATGTCAGAGACATGCAGAAGGAATTAGTCTTGCTAGAGAATTTAAATCTTCTGTTTGGCACAGTATGCAAGTCTTCAGCCATAACACTATTGTAACTGTCCCTCTCTCAAAAAAAACACCCACTATTTTTAATTTCTTTTGTGAGGAGATTAAGAAATTGAAGTATTTCCTGAGATATCTAGCATATTTATAGTTTTTATTCAGTGTAAATATCACAGCACAGGAAACTGTTCACAATACACTATACAAGTCAATAGTCTGCTAAAAATGCACTAGGTAGGTCTCCCTCTCCTGATCATTTCTCAGAATGGTCTCTGATGACAATGTCCCCAAATCTAATTAAAGAATCTGACTAGATTAAGGTTTAGAAATAAGAAACGAATTTCAACATCCATCTGGTGCTTGGAAAGACCTTGGGATTTAATCTACTAGAAATGTCAGTCACTGATCTCTGATGTGAGGATGTTCATTTGCCTTAGAAAGAAAAAAAATGTGGAAAACCATCTCTCAATATTGACCTAGATAACTACATCAGAGGAAAAAAAAGCTAAGAGTACTGAATCAATGAAGCATGTACTTTCGGATCTTGATATTTCTGTTCAGTGAGTTGTTATTATGACTAATATAATATTTTCTTCCATATAAAACATAAAATGTGTCTAATTTCTAAAAGGCAAATTCTATTCAAAGAAACACTCACATTATAAGGAAACTGAAAAAGAAAAGCCAAAAAAGCAACATATTAGCAGGCAGCATGAAGATTGATTAAAGACATAGTATTAGCCTCTCAGAATGCTTGTATAAAAGTTATTTAAAAAATGTTCCTTGAAAAGCTGCAATGCTGCTCTTTTTGACAGTGTTCCCATCTGAATGCCTAGGAGAATCACTGACAATGTTTGGAAACAAGCTTCACAATAAGTGAGGTTAGCTTAAGTCCTCTCTGAGTATCCCAGCTGACCTCTTAAAGACCTTATAATGACACATGTTCCTTGAACATATGGCTTTCCAAAATGTAATTAATACACAAGGCTGAGATTTAGGTCACCAATGATCTGTTGAAAACAGTGTTCAGAGAAGCTGATTTATACTGAGAAAGACATCCTCTCTATTTATATTACTGTGAGAGTCTTCTACTTTTTTCACCTTGATGAAGATCTATTCAATAATTTTATTTTAATTTGTAGTGCTAAAATACCTTCTCTAAATTCATCAAAGTGCAACTGCATTTGGACAGAAGCTTTACAGACTCAGCAAGAACCACTTAAGACAGAGACAATATTAAGATAAAGTGAGGAATAAATGGTAAAAGAGAAAGAAAATATATTTTTTAAATGAGAATAGGAAAGGAGTGCTAATTCTCAACTAGAGTTACAAAAAAAAAAAAAGATACTAAGGATTATAATCAATTATTTTCCAGCAACTTAGTCACCACCATTCTTGTGCTTCTGTAATATTCCCAATATGATATGCAAAGTGGTAATAAGAACAATAACTGATAAGATACTGTTAACAATCACATGTAACAGAACATAAATTTCTTAGAATTTCTGAGCAATTATCTTCCTGAGAGACATCATGTTATGTCATAAGCTCCTAAGTTTTGTACAAATGTCTGAAAGTTAAATGTCTGAGTCTGAAAAGCTGCTAAGTCTTTGTTAAGTAAATTCCATCTTGCTCTCAGAAGGGAGGTTAGCAACTTCCTCATCTCAGATACATTTATTTTCAAACTATTTAGCTCACAGTTACTAAGTTTCAATCAAGAATTAAATAATTTGCTCTGAAGTGCTTTTCAGATATAAAACTTAATGAAAAATAGACTTTTAGGGTAAAAGAAGAAACGGGAATAGGAACTCCTATTTAAGCATTTTCTGAAAATGTAAAAACTTTTACCTTAGAGCTTTGGTATCTATGAAACTTCAATAACTTTCATCTTCCCCCTTCAATGTGATGACAGTTAGTAATCTGCAAATTGAAATTGAGTTTTAAGAGCAGGCTGTAGTCATGATGGATAAGAATAGGAAAAAAATGTTATTTCTTGCAAAGGCTTTGGTTTTCACTGAAGAAGCTCTTCTGGTTTGCTTTCTAGAGGTCATATACATGGGCAGAGCTGTTGTGTAGTTTCAAAATTTTCATCTTTGTAATGCACAAAGTTAAATACACATGCTCAGCTACACCTCTCAAGATCACAACCATTATATCTATAGTGCTGGATCAGAAAATATTTACCAGATACCAGGAAGAAGAGCTGTACCCAGGTTACACCCCAGGCTCAGGTTAGGTCTAAAAGCACATACAAAATCCTACATCATCTTCAACTTCATACTTAGATTTTAATTGCTATGAGAAAGAGATACAAGCACATGAACTAAAAGACAAGCTGGTACCCTTAAGAGGCTTCTCCAAGCTGGTTACTCAGTGAAATCGAATTAGGGGGCATTCAGACATGACTGCATTTGCAATGCAAACAGCTGTGCTGTAGAAACAAGAGCCACCCTGGTGACTCCTTCAGTGGTCAGAGGTTGACATTTACTTTTGAAGGACCTTTTTGTATTTTGTTAGGTACTATTCAGCTAAGGCCAGGTGTGGTTAAAGAGCATGTTATGAATAATTTACTTGATGTTGCTTTCCCTTGTCAGTCATTAGAGTCGAATTCTGTGGGTTTTGGAAGGTTTGCTTTTTTAAACTCATTAATTAGGTTTGATAGTTACAAAAGTCAGAACACCAGCCTCTAGCAATGCTTGTCACATAAATGAGTCAACATAAATCTATTTTCTAAAACAAATACAATTTAACACAACATGGCATTATTCCCCAGATGCAAGATGATCTCCAAAGTAATTTTTTTCCCCACCATGTTGAGCTTTTTAAAGGAAACTAGCATCTTTTTTCCTCTAGAGTGCTGTTTTGTGCATGAAGGATGGGTTAGTGTCAGTTATATGCAGATGGGTGGAAAGTTTCACATAATCTTTGAAAAGGAAGGAAATATCTTTGCTTGCAGATATAAATTATCTTCTAATTCCATATATTCAAACTCATTTTCTCTCTGATTCACTTTCATATTTGCTTTCACATTTTATGTCTTCATTTTGATTTGCTTCCTACTTTTTCTTTTTTTTGCTTATTTTTATCTTTGAGTCCATCCCTTCACTGCTTTATAGAAGATATAATTTGGTACATTTGTAAAGACAGCCAGTATCCATCCTCCTTGTCTCTTCCATTACACCCTATAAAACTGCTCCAAATAATTTAACTTTTTAGAATTTAGGATTCACTTTTCGAAAGAACTTCTGGAATACTCTAATATATTCTATAACTAATTCTAAAAGTAAGCATAAAGAAATTTAGATTGTCTCAAAGACATCATCAGGTGCAGATCAAATGCAGTTGATCAGATTTGTTCAAACTAAAACTGTCATCTTGTACAGACCTGCAGAGCTTGCTCTTTAATATGGGTTCCCTCAGTAATATATTTAGAGGTCAAAACGTTCTTGCCTTGTCTTGGTGTATACAAGTTTTTCTTAAATGTCCTTCTACTATGAGTTTCTTTTTCTATAATTCTTTCACCAGTTCATCATTATCTGCAGATATATCCACATTTGGTGATGCATTCTGATTTCTTTCTTCTCTAGCTAGTATTCATTTATCTATGTATTACTATGCATTCTAATTTTTTAAAAAAAAAAATCCACATGCAAAAAATTATTATGGCATAGTCTGGCTTTATAGCACATGTAAAACAGCTTAGTTTTGACTTATTTCTGATTTTTACTGTTGTAGTACCCAGTACTACTGTTGTAGTATAATGATGCTAAGAGTTCAGGTGCAGATGAAATGTTGACAGTTGCCAGCCAGAATGATGAGTCAAATTCCTTCCTCAGTCTCAGCTGCCTTTGCAAGTGTTACACTTGTCAAGTTGTATTTCTCTTCTCCCATGCTTGTCACAAGCATGTTCATTATGCGTCTTCTCTTGTTTTTTCTGTCCTTCCACATAGCATCACCAAATCAAGTTCAGATTCAGCTCTGTCATGGTTCTTAGGGTCAGATTTATTTAGGTTCTCTGATTTGTAAGTGAATGAATTCCAGTACCATCAACTATTTATAGGCACATGAGGAAAACAGCATAATGATGTAAGTGCAAAAACAAAAGAAAAAAGAGGAAAAATCTTGTGCAAAGTGAATTTCTAAGAAAGGGTCAGAAATTGTTGAGCTTTCTTCCTTGATCACACCCTCTGTTTTGTACTGTTTTTTGCTCATTTGCTTTTAAAATGACTAACACTTTCAGTCCTTTTACTATTAAAAAGAATGCTGGAAGCACTTGAACTTTAAGCCTGAAATAACAATATGCTTAAACACATTTCAAAGCTTACTGCAGCTAGGATGACTGCCACAGAAATACTAATGTGCTTATTTCACCTGGCTTGTAGTCTAAGTTTCTGGTTCTCAAAAAGTCTACTTTCATCAGACCTGAAATCTTTTTCTTTGAACACTCTCATATTCTGCTCCCAGCCCTTCCCTTGAGAAACTGTGACCTTACAGTGGCAATATTTCATCTCAACTTTCGGTAGTTCAATTGTTATGCCATTTGCTTAAAAGAACAGATTTCCATTTTAATGCTTATCTCAGCTTCTTTCATCTATTTTTCTAATATTAGTAACATTACATGAGAGCTATTTTACAGTGCCTTATCCTAGATACTAGTCTTATTAACCATATACTTACTTGTCAAGGCCAGGCTGGCACTAAATTTTGT
>NW_009731332.1:0-4903 GCF_000703405.1 Apaloderma vittatum | reverse complement strand
GGGCCCCCCCATCCCCCCCCCCCCCGCCCCCGTGGGGATAAGAGCAGAACCAGGGAGAAAAACTTTAAGGTTGAAAAAAATTCAAGCCAGTGTAATGAAAAAATAAAAAATATTAATAGCAACCATGAAGATGTCAAACTACATATATACAAGAATACAAATATGCTCAAAGATGTAAGAGAATATGTTAATACTAGACCCTTACCTTCTGGATAACAACTGGGTCCTGAGTAGAGGGGGAAAAAAAAAAAAAGAGCCCCAGACTGGACTCAGCAGCAGGGAAGAACCTGAGCACAGAATTCCAAGAGTAAGAAAAGAAGAGCTGTGCCTCTCCCATCCAGGGTAGGGGGCAAGGGAAGACAACCTGTCCCATTTAACATCACTCCTCACGTGGAAGCAGGAACACCAAGAGGACAGGGAAAGGTAACAGAAAGCCAACAGCAACCCTCCTAGCACAGCACACACCAAGGGCCTTAGGGCTTCTCCTAGCGGCCCTTATATACTGAGCACATGGGAAGGAACAGTGTGATTGGTCCATTTGGGTCACCTGACCCTTCCTCTCCTCCCCATAGAGAATTTTTGTCCTGGTGTGCACAAACCAGGAAGTCAATAGCTCCCTTTTATTCTTTCCATAGAAAGACTCATGCTACGCAGGAGGAATAAGAATGGTATGTACTGGAGGCTGTCAGCCAGCACTCTCTGCTATAAGGCAAAGGTTTGCATTTGTCCTCAAAGTGGTCAGAACACAAGGTCTTCAAGTAAGAAGAACCCCTTGCTCAGTTATGGTCTTTTAGAATATTAGCCCCTGTTTTGACTTTTAAAGAAAGCTTACATACACAGCTCAAAATCAAGAAGGAGATGGGCATGGAGCCAGAGGAAAGTCTGTAGCCAGGGTTGTGTAGGGGTTTCAGGCATACACTGCCGTCCTCAGTTCTTCGTTTCCATTTGCCTTGGGCTCTCTTCTCATTATGCTGTCTGCTGTGACTCTAGTAGCCGTTTCTCAGCTAAGGTCCATGTGGCTCTTTGTCCTTCCTGGGGAGGTGAGACTGCTCAGTACAGCCCTTGAACTCCCAAATCAGGGTTCTTTATTCCTTTGTGATTTTATTTTATTTCTTGAAAGTCCTCTGCTCACTGTTAGCCCTCGTAAGTAGCATGAAGAAAATTAAGGGCATAGGATAAGTAGTCTTTTCACACATCCAAATGAATCTCCAAGGAATACTAGAGACCTTTACCAATTATCAACATTTAACCGCCACCTCAGTTTCTCTAGCCTTAGTCCCATTTCAACAGATACTTCCTTTTAGATATGTCAATATCATATTCATTCAATACCTTCCATCCTGAAGAACAGATGGCTCTTGTGCGCTCTTAAGGAACATCCTTCTTCCCCCTCCATTAAATATAATGTCTTACGGTATGTACGATGCATCCTATGATAGAAGCCTTTACAGGGGGCCTTTAATATATTGTGGAATGTGCTTCTCAGCTGAGAGAGAAACAAAGCTCATGGCTCTAGATTTCTCTGACATGGCTTCTCAACAAGAAGTAAAATACTCCTTTAACAGAGTGCATGGTTGGAACATATTACAGCAGTTTTCCTCAGGGTTTGGATATATTAATAAAGATTGAATTTCAAACTCTGATATTGAAAATGCCTACCCTTTCACATATGACTTTAAGATGCTTTTGAGACATCCAACTATTATTTCCATACTTATTTCATTAGCTATATTAAAATGTTTGCTGCTTTTCCACTGTTCCTCAGTGAGAATTTCACAATCCCAGTTTCACAGTTTTCTGCATACACTGGCATAGTGACTGGCTTGAATAACTATGGAGCTATGTTTTATTCTGATTTAGCATTCTAGTTTGACATTCTGGTCCAGATATTTTCATATCAAAGAGTTTTATATGTTCTGGGTTGAATTTTAAAAGTAGTCAGTCTTTCAGCATGAATGGTCATGAGTAAGATCAACTGCTGTCAATACAAGAGACACATAACATAATTTTGACCACATCTGTATGTATAAAACTAGAAGCACTACGAATAGTAAGCCTAAATGAATTACAGTTCTCTCTTCTTTGGATCAAAGACTAACCAAGGTCATACTTCATTTGCCACTTTTTACCTTTAATATTTATACATATATTGGGGAACGTTTGTGGGAAATATGTGGGCCATAGTTCTCACTGAGAGTACTCTTCCTTTACAAATAATTAATCAAAAGGCAAAACGTTCCCAATGTCATGTTACAGTGAGACAAATCTAATGCACAGCATACAGCAGCTGTGGCTATAGGTAGGTGCCCATCTTGCAGAAATAGTAAAATAGGGTTTTGCTGTGGCTATAGGTAGGTGCTCATCTTGCAGAAATAGTAAAATAGGGTTCTTCACATCTATTGAGTCCTGAAAAATTACCTGATATCATAATTTAAAAAAATGATTCTATTTCAACTGGTTAAAGGCATCTCTGTGTTTGTATATTTAGAGCACCTATTTGCATACACAATTATAATCACCGACTCCTTAAATTTTCATGCAATTACATACATGTCTCGGGCTTTGACCTTTGGAAATAATTGAGAACCACAATATCTGCGAGATCCCCAGCTCCGCATATTTTTTTCTAGATGTTACTTTGGATGTTAGACGGGAAGTTCCTTTAAAGCCTTTGGGGTTTTTATGAATTGGGGAGTGGGAGTCAGTGCAAAAGGACCGTCTAAAAGTTATTCACTTCTTCAGGAAAATCACACAGACCACAAACTGTACGAGGGCTATATTTTATACAGAGAAATGCTATGAATAATAATCCTATCAAACAATCCCATACTTTGCTTGTGTGTTCTTACCTTCCTTTAATGTTGAGAAATTTCTGAAAGAGACAAAGAAATAATTGATCCACTATAATGCAAGGTCCATTCTAGCAGAATTTTAGTTACCTTTTCCTCCTTGATTTTTCTTTGTTGCTGTAATATGCTTCTGGTATTGACTCAGCCATTAAAGGAGCTGGAAATACTTATAGAAAATTATTTGCCATCTACTTGTGCTAACATTCTAGCCTCACGTGCAGAGGAAGAAATATCCACTTGGGAGAAGTCTCACAAAATCCTACATGTCCCATATAAAATGTTCTGTTCCTTTACTACACTTTGATGTTAGATAATGATTTATTCATGATTTTATATAGCCCACTGTGATGTCCTGAAGAGGTATTCAGGATGTATCTACTCAGAATTTCACAAATATAGTTAAGTATTGTTAACCAAGCTTTCTGAACAATCACCATAATGTATATGATTTTATCCTTTAGCGTTATTAATAGAAAAAAGAGTACCAGAATTTATTATAGAAGCACAGTTTATGGATTATCGAGGCTTAGGAACTCTCCCTGTTAAGTTTTATGCTCACATAAAAAGGTCTTAATTCATCCAGTCCCATAGTTCTGACAGCCTGAAGGTAAAACAAGGTGAATTTAACAAATAGACTGTAGAAATACGAAACAGACTGTTTACATATTTTCTTATTAAAAAAAGAAAACAAACTGGAGAAAATCAAAATAAAAGATATCTCTTTTAGTATGATGCAATATATTTTCCTCTTATCCATGCTTTGAAAGAGCCTATAATGTTACGACTGATATGAAAGAGAAGGCTGTAGGAGTCATAGAATCCTAGAATGGTTGAGGTTGGAAGGGACCTTGAAGATCATCTAGTTCTAACTCCACTGCTCTGGGCAGGGACACTTTTCTCCCACTAGACCAGGTTGCCTTAAACACTTGCATGGATGGGGCATCCATATCTTCCTTGGGTAAGTCCTGAGGAAAAGTAATATAATATTAAAAGTAATGTAATATTAATATTTGATGTTGTCTATAGGGGATCCTATAGACATGGGTGCTTTGCCCATTAAAAAGAAGGCATAAATTTTGAAAATTTGGGTGGAAATTTGCAGATAACATTTTAAAGTAAGTGTAAGTGAACAGGAAATGTCCCTTATTAACTATGCTGGATTGCTTTTTTCAGAGTAAAATCACAGAGTAATGGAAAAGTAGCAATACAAGACATGAGTTTTTCAACAAATAGTTTGAGCTTTTGGTATGGAGAAGGAGACCAGTTGACACACTTGATACTTTCATGAGTTCATACTAGCCTTCATCTTCTGTTAATATTGAAAATGAGAAAGGATAGTGGACATTCTTTCAAAATCTGCTTCCATAAGGGACAGAAGTCTACTACTAGATCACTTAAACTTAATTGACTGTGTTGATATTAGCATTTACCATCAGTGTTAGTCCATTAGCTTTATACTAGTAACAAAATCGTGAGGACTTTTGACCCTTAAGAGCTTTGTAGAACAAGACATCCTAAAGGTTATGAACTTTTCTTGTCAGGAAAAATTAAACTCACAAAGGACACAGATTCAGAAGGGTGTGCTCTCTTATCTTTGAAGGTATATTGAAACACCTTCCAAATTGTGCAGCTGATCGACAGATTTCATTAGCAGATAAAATAAATTATGTCTAATATGCACAAGTCTTGAATTCAGTGTCACATTTGAATCTCAGGCAGAAAGCCTTTTTCAAATGTGTTCAACAGAGAAGACTCAAAAAAGCTTTGATGGAAGTTGAATCAGGCCCCTCCTCATCTCAAGAAATGGGTTTAGTGTTTCTGGGACATCAGTGTCATGTCTACCAACCAGGAGACATGGTAAAATCTTTCTAACTTGGCATCAGTAGGAGCAAAACAATCTAACACACTTATGATTTCAGAAATTAAAGGGAGAATCTTTTCACTGGTGAGTTTATAGGTAAAATTCCCATGTATACATAATTACTACAGAGATATTCAGGAAATACATCCCTTCTTTCACTGCACCCCTGTATTGGGTTGGCCTGGCCGGATTT
>NW_009731331.1:0-80010 GCF_000703405.1 Apaloderma vittatum | reverse complement strand
TTTATCTTCTTTAAATAAATTGTAAATATTTATCTTTCTATTCCTGAACAAAGTTAATATGAATCTATTAAAAAGAGAGTTAAATGGTTAGTGTGTGCTTGTTTTAACATTTTCTGAAATCTATCTTTGTCTTTTTGATCCATATATCAAGTAATTGCAGGCCAAGTTATGTATTCAATGAGAATCAATTCTCGAGTCATATGTTTAAATTTTATATGCTCACTTTTTTTGTATTAACCAGGTCTGAGTGGTAGTACCACACAGAGAGTGTTTGGATAGCACCAATAACACATGATTTGGTGAGAGAAAAAGTAGAGTCATTTCGGAATAAATGAAAATGAGAGGTCTTATGGCTAAAATCATCCCTCATCTTTTTTTCAGCATCTTCTTGTTTTCTCTCTCCTTGTTGTCCTCAATTTAGGAATCTCAGCAGATGCTTGGAAGGTTGATTCCAGAAAAGCAATTGCTTAATGATCAGCTAAAGCAAGTTCAACAGAATAGTCTCCACAGTAAGTGTTTTTTTCTAAGTCTGAGTTTGTAAAGGACACGATGCTGCATTATGCAGTGTACTCTGTAATTTCTTCTTTTATGTAGCAAGGTGTATGTTGAAAAATGTTGCTTCCTATCACCTGAAATACCCTGTGTAGGAAAATATTTCATTGCCAATATGTTTAAAACCAGGAGATTCTCTTCTTACTATCAAAAGAGCCTTGGAAGCCAAGGAACTAGCACGTCAACAGCTTCGGGATCAGCTAGATGAAGTAGAAAAAGAAACCAGATCTAAACTTCAGGAAATTGATATTTTCAATAATCAACTGAAGGTAATACTAGACTTTTTAAACTTTTCTTCTAAATATTCAGTTAAATATTTTCTAACTTGATTAGGGAATGACTGATTTAGAATGCCAGTTTTAAGAACTTTCTCAAGTCTCTTTAAGAAAATACTACTTAGCATACACACTCAGAGCTTAGATCAACTTAATTTGCAGAGTATATTTAAGAAAAAAACTGAGCTCTGATTCCGGATCTGTGATTGCAAATAGGAAATTGCCAGTTTCTGTCCTTTTGCAGAAAGGACAGTGCAAGACTCTGGTAGGTCAGCAAATCTGCTGGAATCGGTACTTCAAATTGAAACCTTTAGTTAAGAAACTTGATTTTCTACTGACACACAGAAATTTTTATCTGCTGTTTGTAAGCTCCTATTTGTTCTTTAATGTAATTGTCTGTTGTTTGTGATTTCATGCTTTATTGATCAGTCTTTTGTTAAAACGATGTGATTTTTGTTTATTTCTGCACAAGAAAACGACTGAAATTGCAGAAGACAATGGAGGAAGTGGTCTATAGAAAGAAGTTATAAATCAGTCTTTATTTGCAAACTTTTAATAGCATTCATTTTTTCATAAAATGTTCTGAAGTTCAAGTACTTTATCTGCTAATTCCAGTGATGTTTTCTACTGAAAGCTGACTAGAAAAATACCCGATTTCTTACAAGATATAATAAATTGTGTTACAAGTATTTAGAAGGAAAAGCACAATGGTAGATACATTAATTTTTCTGTAGCTGTTTTGAAATTAGCAAACTATGATTACAACATAAGCTTTAGGATGGAAGGTATGTTTGAAGTTAAGCAACAAATAACTTGTTTTAACTGTTTAACAGCTGTAGACCATAGCATTACCTATTTTAATGCCCGTTCAAAGAGGAGTCTCGCGGTCTTAAGCAGGGAGGAGAAAGGGGAGAATCTCTGCAGAGTCGTAAGAGATACAAGACAAACAATATGTGCAAAATTTATTTTAGAAGAAACCACAATGAGGATTTTTTTATACACATCTTAACATGTCATGCTTTTAGGGCGGTATATATTTTTTTAAAATAGTCTTTTTGAAGTGTTTTGCTGATTAAATATGACCAAAGGATATTAATTCTAAAATTAGTGTCAGCCTTTGATTTGATCGGTTTATAAATAGGCAGAGGGCTGACTTATCTTAGTACTGTGATACCAGCAGTCCCCCTCAAACAAACAAGAAAACAAAATTCATTATTTTAAATAACGAAGGGCTTGACTTAACAAATAACAATATAATGATAATTAAAAATTGAAGATGCATATTAAAGAAACACATTGATTTATCAGAATGTCTGTCATCTATCCAAGAATACCTTGACTAATTGTAAACTGTTTTGCAGTTTAATGGGAAAATTGATTGCTGTGTTCAAAGTTCAGTATTTAGAGTTATCGCTTCAGATGCTGAAAATTAGTTATGTAGACAGTTCTTTGGGAAGACTTTAGCAAGCTTCCTCTGACTTAAGGATATTGTTCTCTTCATTTCGTAATACGTAGAAGCAGTGCTTAATCGAAATACCGCTTTTTGATGTTATATATTGGTATTCTTGCCTTGCTGCAGCTTTCATGGCTTTCTTGGAAAAGATGGGTGTAAGAGGAGCAGTAGTACTGTTGAACCTGAGAGGCGGGAGCTTAATTCAGAAAGAATTATATCTTTTCCCTTTGATAGTTTTGCTAGGTGTGCAAGACGTATTTTGAGCCACCTGGATGATTTCATTGCTAGGTTTAAATACCTAGGAAGGCATATACACCTTTAGTGAACTCAGCATGGAATGGTTGGAGTAGTCCTAGTGTCAGAGAATGTGCATAGAGGGTGCTGTGTGTGCAGCAGGGATTTAATGGCCGTTGTTTTTGAAGAGAGAGATCTCAGAACATCTTGTATGTGAGACTTCATACACAAAGGTAATGAAAGCTTTCCCGAGACTTGTGGTTTTATTAAGGGTTCATGTGAAGTAGACATTCTCTTCTTAAATCAAGGCGGAACACGTTGTCTCTTAGATAGTAATATTGCTCAAAACAAAGTTGTCTAAGAACTTGCATAATTCTCAGATACTTTTACCTAAAAATTCAAAAATTTCTGACAACTTACAGGAACTGCCACTGAAAAGATGGTGCTACATTTGAAATAGGTAGAAAATGACTTATAAAGAATTGTCAAATTAATAGCTTCTCCAATTAACAGAAGAACTTTTTGTTTATCTGTTAGTAACCAGGCTCATTTTGGTGCTACAGTACCTGGTAATTTGTATAATTATTAGTCAACTTTATAACACATTTAAATATAAAACCTTTTCAAATAACATGTCAAAAATTCCAACACATCTGAGTTCTAAATATGGTAAAGGCTTCTTGTCTTGTAAACTAAGGGAAAATACGTAGAGATGGGAAATGCAGAAATGTTTCTTTTCAAAATGTACTTTTAATGAAGAAATAAATTAAACCCTCAATTTTAATCAAGGCTGTTTCTAAATGTTCTTGTTAGGCTTAAAACTGATTGGCTTTTTTCATGATGATCTGCTCTCCCTTTTTGCTTCAACATACTAACCGAGGGATGCACGTTCGATGGAGCGGCTGCTAGGAGGGCAGCACCATAATCGATACTACCTTGGGCAGGTTTTGTTCTCTGCCAAGTGATGGAAGAGGCACTGGTGCTTGCCTCAACTTCAGTAATGAAACCAGCTTCTAGAGGAGAAGCAAAATGATATAGTACTGCTTGTGAACTCCCCAGGAAAATAAAAACATATCTAAATGTGCTTTAGCTGTATACCAGCTCATTTTGTGCTCATTTTGTACAGAGAGAGGGAGTAATGCATATCTTAGTCAAAAACAGTTTAATAGAAAACAGTACCAAAATTGTAAATACGTAAGCTTCCGCTTTCTAAGCGTAAGGTATATGCCAAACAAGCTTTGATGACATGCTTAAGAGGCAGTGAAGTTGGCAGCAACATTAAGCTATAAACTGTTGTCATTGGTGTTGAGATTTATTCCTTACCAGCTATGAATATTTGTTGTGTTATCTCCTATGTGAATATATCCTCAAATTTCGCAAAACACCATTTCTGATTCGTTCTCCTGAAACAGGCTATACCTGATCTACAGATGATGAATAGAGAAATATGCCATGATAGTACAAGATACAGTGAACAATTTAACTAGCATCTAGTGTGCCTTTTCATTCATGAGATCATAAGGTTTACCTAATATTTCAATATATTTTAGGTTATGGGGCAACTTGTTAACACTGTAGTAGTATACAGTGAATTGCACTGCATTTGCCTCCATAGTTATAGTTTTTATATTCTGCAGTTTAGTGAATATTCAAAACAAGTGTTAAATTAGCACGTCGTAATAGCATATATGAGTGAGTAGGGACATAAATGAAACTTTTTTTTTTTTCCCGCTGAATCTTTTTTTGTCCCTCCAAAACAACTGATTTATTTTTCTTCTTATTTTTCTTCTTAGTCCTTTGGAGCTCAAGTGCTTCATTTACTTTTGTTTCAAGCTAACATCCCAAGAGTTGGAAGCGTTCACAGAATTTGTTTCCTTTTCAAAAACTTCCTGGAGTATATAATGTTATTAATATTTCAAAACAGGTAGTTTCAAGTATTTTCACTGAATATCTGTAGGTAGAACCACACGATTTTGGGAAACTCTTAGGACTTGTTTGTCCTAATAGGACTAATAGGTACCTCAGCCTGCAGCTGCTCAGATATTCTTTTGTGTCAGATTTGAGCCATTTTATCAGAGAAGATAGTAGTCTTGTGAATTGAGTTGTATTTGGCTCTAGAGCAAGTGACTGAGTTTGTAACAGAGTTTAAAGTTGGGCCTCTTTTTTGCGTCCTGAGTAATGGTTGAAAGAGTCTGACTTCCATGACTCTTTAAAAATCTTTGCCTAGAAATCTCCTAATTAAAATGGATACAGATATTGGTAAACTTTAACTAGACACTTGTTCATTTTCTCTACTTTATAAAATAAATCTGCAGAATAGAAAGCTTTATATTAGGTTTCATGTTTGTATATGTATAGTCCTACTATTGTTTACCTTT
This sequence comes from Apaloderma vittatum, assembly GCF_000703405.1. Taxonomy (NCBI): domain Eukaryota; kingdom Metazoa; phylum Chordata; class Aves; order Trogoniformes; family Trogonidae; genus Apaloderma; species Apaloderma vittatum. The sequence continues at coordinate 75,118 of NW_009731331.1, read as the reverse complement.
ACAAATTCTATCTACACTCAGTGTGAATTTGCACTTAAATGTTACAAAGATCAGTCATTATGCGATGCCAAATAAAGCAATAATAATTCTTAATACAGTTCTTGTCTCCAAAGACCAAATAATCATTTCATGTAGCATAGAAGAATCAAGTATCTAGAGCTTATCGGTCTTGTTGCACAGGAGAGGACAATGTTTCTGAAATGCATGAGTCTTGCTGAGAAGCTGTTCTCAGCACCTGCAAAAAGTGGTGAACAAGTAAAATCAAGTCCTTAAAAATGTTTTACATTTTGTGTCATGTTCCAGTTGTTGTCAGTCCCTGTCTAGTTGGTGTGCACTGGACAAGTCTTGCATATGAATGCCTGTTTACATTTGAGCATTTCTTTCTTCCAGTCAGTGGCAATGGAAGATGCAATGCTGCAGTGCCTGGCAGTTCTCCTGGGCTGCGTCAACTACTTAGACTCCTTTCTAAAGGTCTCCATGCCATACTCAGGCAGTACACAACTCTCTCAGTCTGAGCGATGAACCTCCTCCAGTTATGTGCTTCACTTTACCGTAAACAGATGAGTGTGCAGTGTTTAACTAAGTCAGAGTTTAATAAGAGGCACTAGTGCTAGAACGTAACCAAAGAGATGGGTTTGTGATTTGATTCTTGACCTAATCTTTACTGCCTAGGTGAGTGTGCCTTGAGTTGCAGCTTGGGCAAGGTACTAGTTAGTTGGGGGTTGTTTTTGCTTATCTGAAACTTCAAGATTTTAAGCCAATTGCCTAATTTAGTTACAATGATGTTCAGAATTTTTAAAAAGAAAAGACTTTTATGCGAAGTATTCCTACATAGCACTGTAAGTTGTAGTATCGGATTCGAGAGAGATGGCAATCCATTCTCTTTGCCAAATCCCCCATAGCTATAATACAGGGTGAAAGGAGGAACCCTCTCTGTCAAGGACAAAGCGGGTGCTTGGATTGCTGGGGAATAATGGGGTTGAAGAGTGTCTCTGTGGGAAGGTCTCAGTGAGCACAGAACTGCAGGGTTCTTTCCTCCAGGGTCATATGCTCTGGTTTGTCTCAAGGGGAGAAGGGTTGATGGAAACCTTGTGTTGTAATCCCTTAAGTATGCTAAATTCTGTTGTCTTTCTGTCAAAAGGCAAAATTTGGGCTTAAACAACTATATTTCTAATGTTAAGGTTTTCATAACAACATGACTTGTCTGTATATAGTGAATATTACTCTGCTGAATGAAAATCATATTTTAATTCATATTCAATATTTTGTGGGTAACTGAATGTGGCTATTGTAACATCTCAGAATTATACTTGTTAGTCTGTTTGTGAATTAAGTGGAAAAGTAACAATTTAAAAGGTAAGACATGCTTTGTCCTGCACACCAGAAACAAGCAAAGCGTTGTTATGTCTTTGGAGTTCCAATATTCAATTTTAAAACGTACAGCTTCTAAGTTTCTTATATCTGAAAAGATGAGTGTAGGACCGAGCTGGATATTCAGCTGGCAAATGTTTCATTATGTTGATTGTTTAAGTATTACTATAATTTTGTTCAACTGGTGTCCTGTAACTCTGTGGGAGGTGCTGATTCTTTCTCCCCTGTCCTCCCACTGATACTTGGCAAAGGAACAGAGCATCTATCTAAGATTTTCTTGACTGTTACAGGTATGCCACAGAAAAATCTTTTCACAAAATGATGAACTAGCACATGGGCTTAGCTGGGAGGGAATAATGTGTTAAAATGTCTATGAAAATTAAATAATTATTAAAATGTCCCTTGAGATCCCAACTCAGCTGAGCGTATAGATAAAATGACAAAGTAAGCAAACAAAATCGATTAATTATTTGGACTATGGTTGGCAGCAGCACTTAACTGCTGTCATGCAGCAGTTCATGATCTTACTATATGTACTCAATATGAGAAATTGCTTGCTTCAGACAGACATGGAGGCATGGCCCATGGCTAGAACTTCCCCAATTTTCTGTTTGACAGTAAAAGGAGCATATATCGTATATTTAGTGGTAAGATAAACTTACAGGTCTAAACTGTGATTTAAAATATAGTGTTTGGACAAGCCTTGTAGTTGGCCATCTAGTGAAAGTCAATAATGTTGGGTGCACAGATGCCTTGCAAGTTGTAACTTGGTTTTATGTATTTGCGAATTCAGGGAGTTGGTTTTTAAAGGGAAGGAAGTACCAACATTCTGGATTAGATGTAGATTCCTCCCGATTCTGTGTGTGTGTAGGGGAACTGAATCATTCTTTGTAGGTTACAAATTTCTTGTTAAAAAGTAACCTAAACTCAGAAACTCACATCTGGGTTGTCTCACTTAAAAGTTCTTGCGATTTATTGGGGTTTTTTGTTTAACTGCAATGGCCTTCATAGTCTTAGAGAATTTTAGTTCCTTTTTCTTTGCCTCTTGATTATTTCTATTTAACTAACGCCAGAGTTTGGGAAAAAGATCCAAAGGGGGTGAAAAAACCAAACCTGGAATGCACAGCTCACTAAACAGCTTAAAATTTGGCAAATAACAACACAACAAGTAACCTTCACTGTCGCTTTATTAGAAATATGTGACTCCCTCAGATCTCTCTGTTCAGTAGCAAGAGCAGTTCTCATGGGGTGGGGCTCAGAATCTGAAGCTCCTTGCCATACAAAATTAAGTGGCAAGAGAGGACAGGAAGACTATGCTAAAGCTGAACTAAACGTAAAAGTCACAAGCCTGTGCTCTGGGTAGCGGTCTCTTTGCCCAGACAAAAGAAGTAGCTTGTTAAAAATCACGACTACTAGTCGAGATATTTGCTACTTCATGGAAGTAGTATTTTGAGCTTCAAGAGATTTGTAGATGCTTGGTTTTATGGATTTCTGCAATCTGAAAAAAAGGCAGTATTTTTGGCTGGCTGCAAAGCTGCTTTCAACTGTGCCATTTCCTAATGTATGTCCTTTCAGACGAATGCTTGTAAATCGCTCCACTGCTCATGTTCTTATGGTTGTATATTTGTCCTTTGCCACTGTATGTATTTTCTGATGCAAATAAGGGTTCAGGGGATCATGTAGAGAAGACTGTGATTCCCCTAGAGAAGTTAATTTGAAGCAAGAGTCAAATCCTTCGTACCTCAATGTATTACAAGTTTAACGACATTAAAGGAGCTGAAGTAAGAATGTAGAGTTACAGGAAATGACTGTTTACTCTAGGTAGCACTTCAGAAATGTGTAGTCTGATGAGAGGCTGCCTCTGGCTCCAGGTCCAATTGACCAGCTGCTTTTTTGCTGTGAGCTCTTAATCCCTTTATTTTTTCACTGTTTTTTTTTTCGTGAGACAACTACTAAAACCCCATTACACTCAATATTGCTAATGTATTTCCTTCTTAGTAGCCCTTTTCCTTGGTGCAGAATAAGGCTGCGCATGAATCTCCATAACCGTGGGCATTCAGGGATTAAAAATTTTCCCCAAGGCAATGTCCTACCTGACTAATTCTGATGATTTTGCAAGTGTAGTTTATTTTACATTCTGTAATAAATCCTAACTACATACTAAGCTTTAATATGACAATGGAAAATAAGGATGATTGTAAAATATGGTATTGCCTAAATTATCTCTGTATTTCAGTGAGTTTCATGGCCTTAGCAGAGTTCTAATTAAAACTTGGATAAGAATAATATCTCTTTAATGATGTCAAGTTCAGTTTTCATTGAATTTAAATTTGAGGATCATTAATGGAAATGAGACTGTGAGCTAAAACATGAGGTTCAACTTCACTGTTTTTTAAGCTTTCATCCACATATCAGAAACATTTTTAATACCTTGCAAAGGTCCTGTGCTACTCCTCTTTGTAATGTAATTATTTTAACATATTAAAATTCAATGTTCACAGCATGCAGTTGTTGAGCACTACTGCATGTATACCTTCCCCTAAGTAAAATTTTTAGATGCAGTGCAAGTACAACCTGTAAATTAGCAAGTATTAACTTTCAACTCTTATGAAACAATAGCCAGAAGTTAGTAATAATATTGTGAAAATAACTTACAGAAACTTTCTTTGAATCATTTGATAATGAGTTTTCTTGTTTGGTTTTTTTTGTTTTTTCTGCTCTTACGCAGTTTTCTACTGCATTTTGGTTAGTGTGTAAGGATAGTTGCATGAAGTCTTAATCTCACTAATTTGTAGATTGTGCATTTCTGAAAAGCTATCCAAATACTTTCAAGATACATTATCTCAAACTCTGAATTAATTAAGATAAAATTTTTTAGGATACAAGAACTAAACAAACCTGCTGATGATGTAACATATTTCAGTAAAAGTAGACATTATTAAGATATAGATTTAGAAACAATTTCCTCATACAAGCTTCTCCAGTATCTGTGCTATATTTTCATGAAAGCGTAATTTTTTTACGTGAAATATTTTCAACGAAAAATTTAAGTTGTTATAGGTAGTTATCCTTTTCTTCTTCCTTATAATACTGACAAATTCAGACACAAAATTCTAGCTTATGCAAAGAGATTCTGGGTAAAATTTGTATTTGTGTTAATAGGTGGCAATGAAAAAAACTAATATTTAGGAAAAGATGATGTTTCCATTAATAATATTCTAAATATTTCAGGCAATGTCTTTTCAGTTAATTAGAGGAAAACTGACTTGTATATGGATGAATACTTTCTGTGCCTTAATTCATCCCAAAGACATTGCTTAAGGAATTTAATCACCTGAATACAAAACAATCCTAAAGATCCTTTGGTAAATCACCATTAATTTCAAAATAAAGCCGAATAACTGAAACAGTTCCTATTATGAGCAACTCAGCAGGCAGAATTTTGTATGGAATTTAATAAATTAATTCAGCATACTGGTGAACAACTTAAAATAAAACATAAGTGACTTTTTAGATTAAGCTTTGTCAAACTTTTATCAACTTTTTAAAGTCCCATTTAAAAAAGACTTTCTTGTTTCTTAAACCTTTAACTTCTCAGATGATACGGATAAAAATAATAAAAAAAACCCAGTAAGTGGTCTATAGACCTTTGAAATCTATCTTAAATGTCTGTCAATGTATTTGTCAGTACTGTACATTTGAACAGATACTCAACCATTTGCAAATTTTGTTACTTCACAGTGAAGTATGTGGACCATTGGTTGTGATTCACATGGTATATGTTTCACATATTTTACTTTTTCCTGTAGGAGCTGAGAGAAATACATAACAAGCAGCAACTACAGAAGCAAAAGAACTTGGAAGCTGAGAGGCTGAAGCAGAAGGAACAAGAAAGGAAGACAGTAGAACTGGAAAAGCAAAAAGAAGCTCAAAGGTAACAATTTAAGCTCTTTCTGTAGACTTGTTAGTTAGCATTCAGAGCATTTTGCAAACAAGTGAAATAAGCTTTGCCTTACCAAGAACATAATCTGATCTGAGATAGTACGTCACTAAATGGCAAGAATACCTAAGACCTAGCCCAAGTTTCATTTCAGTGCAGATGATCCCTTTTAAAGGGCAGAGAATTTATTCATTTGTCTTTAAATGAGAGGTGTGCTGTGGAGATGAGCTTCTGTATTGATCTGTGACTCTTTTACCTGTCAGTGCTACACACAGATTTCAGCAGTGTTACTTAAGTGTGTAGGGTACTTCTATACCTAGAGGCTCTTGAACAGTGGAACTAACTAGCTCTGTCTTTTATACTAACGTAAAATACAGAGCTAATGATTTTCTGCTACATATTTGGAAGTTTGTTTTCTGTGTGTATTTAGAATATATTTGTGTAATATGAATGGCACGTAGGCTATTTGATTTAATTTTTAGCAGTTGTGAGTTTTTTATACTCTTAACGTACTCAATTGGTCAAGAGATGAAAGCCAAGTCCTGGGAATAAGAGGTCTTGAATTATTGATATAGCATTACATGGACTGTGACCTAAGGTGAATTGATAGCCCGTTTTACTACGTGGTGAGTCAAGCTGATTTTTACATTCCAGACAAAACCGAAACAACATCTCAGTGAAAACCATATTTTTGAACAGAAATCTTATACACAGAAGGCAGTTAAGTTTAGGTGATTCTTAAATAGTTTTCATAAAACCTATGCCTTCAAAAATCTGAAAGATCAACTTCAGAAATAGCAAACTTTCTAAGAGAACATCTTTCTATCACAAATAACGACACTAAATATGGTGATTATGTTGGAACTTTCCTTGAAAACAAGAAGGCTGTTGAGGTACTGAAATTATAGGTACATTAAAGTATTCTGTTTAAGAATAAATAAAATACTCCCTTCCAGAAAAAAGGAAATTTAAAAACCAGATCTATAGAAGAAAAAACTTTTGCCATGGAAAATTTGTTTCAGACATTATTGATAATGCAAAACTTCATGCTGCCCAAATAATAAAATCTTCCAAATAGCCGTAATTGGTATACCTGATAGTGAGCAATCTACCAGTCTTACTGATTTCCAATAGGCATAAGAATGAATAAAGTGAATGATTAATACTCATAACCTGGATACTGCCTGTTAATGACTACAGAAGTATACTGTCTATTAATAGCTCTGGTGAAAACAAAGAAGGAAATAATTGTCTAATATCATAATTATGTGCACTTAAACCTGTGCTTTAATGGATAACCACAGTCACTTTATACTGAGAACCACCTTAACAGTTTCTTGTTGGTAATTATGCACTGAATTGTGCCCATAAAGTAACTGAGCCAACAAATATATAGACGTAATGTATTTAGGGATGGTAGAGGTCTTTCTGAAGACCTCATATGGCTAATTAATCTTAGTTATCTGAAGGCTAATTCCATGCAGACTTGTTTGATTGTGTGAGTAATATACAGTTCAAGGGGAAAAAAATCACTACATTTGAGTAAAATGAGTAGAGCTCACTCTTGGAGTTTGAGGTAAGGACTGCCTGAGTGCTATAGTGCAGTTGGTGAGAGGAAAAAGAAAATTAAAAGGGTAAAAGTAACTATGATTAAATCCCAGGTTGGAGGGTCATATTGCACAATAATTAACACATCAGGAGTCTTTAAGTAAAGAAGAGAGCAGAATGTCAAGTTTTCTGTTCCTAACCCCAAGCTGTGATGCTCAGATCTGGGCTTGTGGTTTTTTAGCTTCTCTGTCTCTTCCTATTCCCTTCTGTGTCTTCAACTCGCGATACTACCTTCCGTAACAATCAAAGAAGAAAATTCTGCAGCTTCAGTGGAAGGACAAAAAAAATCATGCATAACCCCCATTCCCCTAAGAATCACTTTCATCTGCTCTTCTTGCTCCAGCAGTTAGAACGAACTTGGTTTATAAGTATGGGAAGATTTAATCACTCTACTAGAAATATAATTAAAATCTCAGTTTCCTATTTAAAGCCCCTCTGACTAAACTCAGCAGGTAAGACCACTCAAGTAAAGAGAAAATTGAGCTCTGTATGCCTATGGGGATGCAGCTTCAGTATTGCAATAAAACTGCTGAGTAATTGGCTCTGAACGCTTTGCAAGTGAACATGCAAAGGACAAATTCGGGAATTAAAATTGGAGGTTGTCAAAACAGTGAATTTATTAACTTCTTGGGTGATTTTACACTGAAAGCAGAAAGATATGGCAGTATTTCATGGAGGAGGAAGTGATATCCTTTGCAGTGGTGCCTTAACTTCTCCTCGTGGTGTAGTGATGTAGAATATTGAAAGGGTATCAGCAATTTCATTCAGAACCAAATATTTTTTTTAGTTTTTAGGCTAGTAGGTGCCATCTTAAACAGATACGAGGTACCTCGACATCTCTCAGAAAATATTTTTACCAACTCAAAGCTTCAATCAATAGAGGTGAAATTTTTGCCCTCTGGTGCCAGTGTACTGTCTGGAAAGTGGAATTTTCCCCTCAAGGAGTTATTAGAATTTTTTTTCCATGCAGTTTTGGCCAGGAATTAGTGTTGTCCTTGGACAAAATATCTTCTATGTATCAGTCCAAGTCTGTCATGAGCAGCTTGTTGTCATGCATTTGACATTAATTTTTTAACCATGGAGAAAGTATAGAAGTGGTACAAAATAAAGCACACTGGGCATCTGTTATAGCCCTTTAGAGTTCTCTTAACTGGTGCAAATTGTTTCTAGCAGAGGATATTTATTCTTTTTTTCTGTTGTCTTGTCCTCTGTTGGAGGGTAAGTACTTGTTAGCTTTAGCAGTTGGAAATGTTCTGTAAGAGTGCTGAATGAAGCTTGTCGATATTTTCACTCCTTGACCCTCAACAAGAGGATCAAGACTGCCATATTTTCTGTTTACTGCTTTTTTTTTGCTTTTTTTTTCCCCGATTTTGCTATTTTGAGCCTTACCTAGGGTTGTTTGTGGCTCTGCTAAACTAAGCAGAACCAATTTTTTTGACCAGTATTTCTGATTTCTTCCTGCATTTTAGAGCTGAAGTTAGTGCTCAGCAGATCGAAGTGCATAATCTGCTGCTTATTGGTTTTCAGGGCAAACTTTAGTTTTTTTTTAAAGAATTTATTATTGAAAATGTGTGGTGATAACTGTAGCTGGTATCTACAAGTCTAGATAAAATAAAAGGAATTGTGTGGCAAATGAAAATGGTGAATTGTAATGCTGGTATAATGGGATACTCAGATTACTTGAATTAGGCTGCTTGGGAAGAAATTTTCAAAAGCAGCCTTACAGTTATGTGGAACTGAAGGGATTATATCTGAGCTCTTGGATGCCAAGGAGTTTTGTTTCTTGAGCCAAGGGAGACTTATTTTTTCCCCTCTTTCTCTTCCTACTTTCTCCGTACGGTTCATCACTTAAAACAACTGCATAGGATTTGTGTATCCCATTGGAAACTATGAAAAGAGAATGCATAAATATTGTTGAATCCCCAAGTTGAGACTCGGGTGTTGCTGAATTGAAGAGGTGGGACTGAAAGTTACCAAGTTTATCATTTTCAGAGCATTGCGAGCTGAGTAAGAGACTAAGTTATCTGTGTAAATTTTCATACAATAATTGGAAAAACACAGGTAAATATGTTTATTTTCATGTTGTGGAGGAGAAGAGGTCACAGCCTCAATAAAGAAAGTCAAGTTTAGCGTTTACAAATGCTTCTCTGAAGAACTCTGGCAAGAAAAATAGTGTTGAATGTTTTTTCGCCATCTTATGTTCAGCTCCAAAACATGACTAGTTTATAATTTCTGTATGCTCAGGTTGCTCTGTACTTCTTTTAGAGCTCTGTGGAATTTTATTATAAAGGTACAGAAATGATATGTGAGTTAAAATTAAAAAATCCTATTAAAGGTAGTTTTTTTAATGAGAAGACAAAGCAACTCAAGGACTGCACTTACTAGTGGATTACATGAAATAGTGTTCTATCACTTGTCTGAGAGTCACAGCTCTTTCTTTAGGAATATATATGGAATCATAGCAAATCTTTTTGAATATTTCTCCTTTGCCCTCTAGGAGTCATTGTGTAAGAAGATGCTGTGGAGTGGTTGATAACTCACCAAAATAACATTAACAGCTCTTACAGGGTATGCAAAAGCCGTAAAGAGTACGCTTTATACTATAGATCACACTCAAGGACAACTGACTTTTATGCTCTTTGTTTGACTGGCTTAAAAAAAGCACCTTAATTGTCCAATAGGCGAATCCAGGAACGGGATAAACAGCGGCTTGATCGAGTACAACCAGAGGAAGAACTTCGGTGGCAAAAAAAAATTCAGGAAGACGACAAACAAAAAAGGGAAGAAATAACCAAGAAGAAGGAAAGTGAGGATAAGGGGAAACAGGAAATGCAAGAGAAGCTAAGTAAGCTTTTCCAACCACATCAAGAGCCAGTCAAGCCGGCTGTCCAGGCCCCTTGGTCAAATGCAGGTAGAGTAAGAAATCAAGAAATGCTGTTACATGTGCCCCTTGAACAACTCTTTTCTATTTTGTCTTCCCATTTACTACAGAAGAATATTTAATCCCCAAGATTCAAGTTTCAGGATTGCATTGCTAGTCTTAGTGAAGTAAAACATGTGTGAACTGAGCTCTAGGCTCCAAAATATTGTTCTTTTAGGCTTCAGTGTTCTTCCCAAAAGCATGATGTTTAAGCAGAGTGTAAAGCATGGTTGCTGAGACTCCCAGTGCCAACTGAAGAGAAGACCTTGGCTGTAAGTTGAAGAATCTTGACGCAAGATGTCAAAAATTATTTCTGTACTTTTCTTTACAATTCTTATTTCGGTGTGGAATATATGCCTTGGGATGTTTTAAAGTAATAGCAGTATGCCATTTATTTACCCTTCCCCATGCATGTTGTTTACTGAATAAGTGACCTGAGGTCTTAAGATTTAACCCCCTTTTTCCTGCTACAGACACGATCACTTTCAACTAAGAGCTTTTCCTCTGCATTATAACCTGATTTTTGCCTGTATTGTGAATCGTGGTTCCCTCTTAAGTGGCTTTGATAGATACACAAGAGAACTGATGGAGAATGTAATAGTCGTTTAAAAGTTTGATCAAAGGATTGCATAAAGGAGAAATTACCTTCTACCCTTTAGCCCAAATCTACAATTGACTTAATCTAATACATGCTCTTGCTGGGTTTTATTTGTGCAGAGAGCACTATTAAAATCGAATAGGCAAAATAGGAAATGCATTTTACAAGAGCAATTTAGCTTTTATCTTTTGAGATTTTCTGTATCCTTCTTTTTCTAGTAATGCAGTTTTAACATGCAATTTTTTTAAAACATCATATGTGAGTGACTTCTTTTCAGCCAATATGGATGTATTAGGACATTTCGAAACATTTTTCTTGGAGGTTTAGTCAGGCTGCAAATTAAGCTGCTACACAAGCAGGCTTTAAAAGTATTTGGGATACCCTTGATATATGCAAGAACATCACTGTTTGAATTGAACTTCATGACTGATCAGATTTAACCTTCAAAATCATTGAAGCATTAGAGAAGTCACGTATGTTGCATCCTAAGCACACGATTCTTTGTTGAAAAAACTTAAATATATCATGAAAGTTGAAATCCAGTAATATTTTAGCTGATCTTTAGAAAGGAAAAATAGTAAGAAAATTGTATTTTAAATAATTTATTGTCATATTTCCCCTTGTGTGAAAGGGGGATTATATACTTCCTACAGACAAGGTCAGGTTTGTTAATTTTTGTCTCCACTTTCAGCTCATTTTTCAAATATTTATAAATAATATGTATTGATTATTTTTTTCTGCTTTGTATCTATGTGTTTTTTTCCTCTGCTCAGAAAAAGCTCCTCTAACCATTTCTGCTCAGGAGGATGTAAAAATAGTGTACTATAGAGCTCTGTATCCTTTTGAATCAAGAAGCCACGATGAAATCACTATTCAGCCTGGTGACATAGTCATGGTAAGAAGGGATTGTGATATTACTTGAAAAAATTACTTCGGCTTTGGCACTTGTGTGACTGAAAAAGTATGTGGCAGGATTTTTGAAGAGAAAAATATTTTGGTGAATATCAAAATGGTGAGTTAGGACATAGTAACCCTATTACAATAACGGATAGATTCCTACAGTTCATTTTAAGTGTTAAGTTTAAACATAATCTATGAGTAGATCATATCAGGTGTGGTGTGCTGGGCTCTGTGTGTCTGTCAATGCGTTAAAAAGGATTCTTATAGAGGTTATCTCAGTGAGACATTTCTTGTCCTCCCGGGGTACGTAGGTAGTAAAGTTACTGTTACTTTCTGTTGAGAGAGTGGCTATTGTGTGTGGAATCAAAAATGAGCTTTGATAAAGAAAGGATGCTTCTAATAGGAAATGTCCATTTTTATAAGAGCTGTACAAAAGCCATGTAAAATTTTTAATTTGGAAAATCACCTTTGTAAAGGGAATGTGATGTCTAGTGTAATATTATGTGAAGCAATTACATTAAACTGTAAGATGGCTATGCTTCTGTCATGATCACGTAAATATTAAAATAGTTTTAGTGTGGTGGTGATACTTCTTCAGTAATACTGGAAAATTTTTATACATATCTTTCGGTGACAGCTTTTGACATAGTGATCTAGTAAAACTACTTGGAGTTGTTTGTGTGGTAATTTACTCTTTTTTAATCTCCGTAACACTTTTGGGAGATATTTTTACATTTATTTTCAAGAGGATGTATACAGTAGATAAAATGTCATTTCTGAAAAAATGGAAAGTTCAAAACCTAAACATTTGATTGCAGATGTGTTGATACAGAATGATTTTCTTTCATTTTTTTTTAACTACATGGTGAGATACAGGGATATGGTCAGCCTGTAACTGTTGTGTTAAACTCTAAAGCAGTATTCTGCTTTTGTCTCTAATTATCTCTAAAATTATGGTTCTATTGTTAATGGGTAGAGTTATTAAATATGCATATTATTACATTACTAGTATGATCTTAACATGCATGTCTGTTCATAACAAAAATTCTTACTGTGACTGTTAAATGATGCCCTGTTTGCTGTGGGAACACGTGTCCTACCCAGCAAAATAGATTGTAAGAGCTATTACGCTTCGACACAGTTTAGTAAGAATGGATTTTGTTAAAAATACACTTAATAAACTCTCCTAAGCTGTAATGGGAACCATTTTTTAAAAACCACATATTCTGGGGAGATGAGCCTTCGTCTCTCAGCCTGTTTGGTTTGTTCGTTTTTATTAATTCAGACGTGTTGCACTGAAGCGTTTGTGACATTAGAATCTGCTTTTGGAAAATAAAAGGCAAAACTTGGATTAGTAGCGCTACCAAATGTCTCAGGAAGAGGTCCAATGCTGTTCTGCAATGCAATGTGTCATTATTCTGCATCAAGAAATAGTATTGGTCAGTGAGCTGTTAAAAGAGAGAGGATACACGTGTATAGGTCTCCTTAGGCTATGGGAAAATGCTGTGTTGTCTTGCTTTCTTGGGAAGTAGATTGCAGCCTAGGCATATAAATAAACTTTTTTTTTCCTTGAGGAAGAGCAATCACTATTAGGGAGACTTGCAGGAAAATAACATTTTTGCCAAAAATGCATGATTTTAAGGAGCACTTCATGTGTTGTAAATAGAGACTTAGAGATAATCTGAGTCTTTCTATTTGTTACTTTTGGAGTTTGTTTTAACTTACTCTGCAAAAGTAGGCTAACTTCTCTCAGTTTTATTTAACTTCCTTTTAACAATAATTAAACCTGATGACTGATTCTTGTGGGATTTATATCCCTCTCTGTAGTAGTTGCTTAAATGGGCTGCTCTTAGAAAAGTGAATATAAGACACTTTTGTGAAATGTGTTATAATTCTGCCTTGCTTTAAATCATTGCTTTCCTGATGGAGGTTAAAAGGGAATGGGTAAGTGTGCTATATGACTGTTAGGAAGTCTATGCAGTTTATTCATTTTCATAAATACGGATTTTGTAACCATGTAGTTTAGAGTGATTCTGTGATTCTGTGATACTTGGTTTTTTATTCACCTAGGATAAAATTAACAAACCAGCTGACATTGTCAAAAGTAATTGAAGTGCAATGGACCAGAACTTACTTTTGATAATGGGCATTTGGTCTTGTAGACTCTTCTCTGTCCTTAAGTGTTTGTTTTGTCCTGTGATTCTGAAAGGTTCAAGTCAGTTATGTTTTTTGGAAAATAATAATTTACAAGCTTACATGTTAAAGTGTGTCTAATTTATGACATAAGTGCAACTCTGTAGTTAAGCTAACCTATACAGTTTGGAGTTTACTGTGTGCAATAAAATAAGTATTGCTTAGAATAATGGTGTTCTAACATGGGCAAATTTAGCATTTCACCATTTTAGCACTTGTAAATAGTTTTGTCCTGTAATCATGTAGCTGTACAGAAGATGCCACCCAAACCGTGACTGCCATGAACAAAGAATCCAGCAGAAGCCCTGATCCATTGACTGCACATGTGGGAACCAGGCCTAAGTCCTGGATGCAGATAGGACTGCAGAATTCATTATGTCAGAATGACTTGTGACTTTAATAGATGTATAGCTTGTAAATAGTTCCTGCAACAGTGTAATGGCACTTTTGCACTGCGCCTGAGTCCTGAGACCTCTCTTGGTGGAAATGAGGGGAAAGGATGAGGGTTGGGTCTGAAAGGAAACGTATTTGCAAACTTGCAAATTTAAGGAGGGCCTTCTTCTGCCAACTTTGCAGTGCATGACAGTGATCGGTAGCACTGATGTATCTCATGTAGTAGGAGTTTAGCGAATGTGTGGGGCGTGGGGTGTTTTTTAAAAAAGTTGTTCCACTTTTTAATTACAGTATTTTTCTCTTGGATTTATGCATTCCCTGTTTCTTAGCTTTCTATGCCCTTTAAATTTCTTTCACTGTAAACTAGATTGATTTATAATCCCAACTATAACTTAACCAAGCTTTTTATGTGGGAAAAAATATTATTCAAGGTCAGGCTTGATGGAGCTCAGAGCAACCTGATCTAGTTAAAGCTGTCCCTGCTCACTGCAGGGAGGTTGGACTAGATGACCTTGAAAGGTCCCTTCCAACCCAACACATTCCATGATTCTATGAAATATTCTGAGCCAAGAAAGCCATGCCTCTTTCGGGGCTCTATTCAAGAAGTTAAGTTTCTATTATGTACATGAATATATGTATACAATGTATGGAATTCTTCTCCTTTGGATAGCTCTCTTACAAAGCAAGTCCTGCTGGCATTTGGTGCTGTTAGACTCCAGCTTGAAGTAAATGAATGGATTCTGTTGTTGTTGATGATGTTTTATCTAATAAGTTTATTTGAATAAACTTAAGCATAATTCAATGAAATTCAGGTGAATTGTTGAATTAGTGATCTGTAGTGGCTCTAATACAGCAGGAGAACATAGGTTAAACAGGAGCTTCATGTAGAAGCTTCCATGGAAAGCCTGAAACAAATTCATAATGATAGTTTCTCATCCCTTTTGTTAGCTATTGATTGTGAGAGTTTGAATGAATGTTCTTTGTATTCGACACATAAACAGCCTTGTGTTAGATGCTGTGTAGGCATAAGCGGCGTATGGCCTCTGGCCTGCAGAGCTTATATTCAACATTATAACAGGAATTCCAGTAGTCTCAAAATATCTGGATCAAAAGCCTGCAAGTTGACTAGAGATGGAATGGTCATCTAATGGATAGATAGTTGAACAAAACAGATGGTGGCACTCTGTTTAGCTTTGATTAAGTACTTTTTGTGAGAGTATTAGGGTTTATCTTCATATGTAGAGTGAGTATCTACCATACAACAGAGCTTCTCTTTTTGTGTGCATGCACTGTTGGTGGGACACCAGCCAGGTCACAGTGGTGTAGGACCCTGCAAAGCCAGCCCTGCTGCTCACAGAGATACTGACCCAACCAACTGCTTTTGCCTCTAAGAGTTGTGTTGCTCTTACTCCTGTCAGTGTGTTCAGTCGCTGAAACTAAGTAGCTGTAAGCCATGGCTGTAAAGAACGGTGCAATAAGTAAAACATAAAGCCACACACAATCGAACTTGCTGTTCAGCTGTACATTTAAATTCTACCTGTATTTTGGTTTAAGTAGTCTGGGATAATTTGTCCTAAAGACTTGGGGATGGTGAGTGTAAAAGTATAAGGAAATCGGAACAAATGAATTAAAAAAGAGTGCAAAGGACTTTGTTTAAAGTGCCAGTACTGTACTACAAAAGCAGATGCAAATTACATTTTACATGAATAACTGGGAAACCGGATTTTTAAATGAAATATAGAGTTTAAATTGTCCTTCAAAGTGCCTTTTAATGAGTATACATAGAAAATTTAATTGAATTGAAAAAGAATTGGATTTGACTATCCTAATGGGCTGGTTTTTATGATTTATTTTAACTTAAAACTATCTTCTAAGGAGACATTAAGGCAGTTGATTTTAAGCCCCTTTGATACCTTTTTCCTCTGCTTTTACAAACATTTCTTGTGAAAAATTGCAGTGTTTTTTGTGTGACTGCAATTCATTTCAAAGATGCCCTCTTTCAAACATCACCATAAGAGATTTTTGGCTTTTCAGTCCCGATGCCTTTGTATGATAGTGATTCTAGTTACTACCTGACCAATGGAAGCAGAGTAGAAGCTGTGTGACTATTATTACTTTTTAGATTATTCAACTTGGCATCAGGCTCTGATAATCCATTTCTCCCTCTCTGTCCCAAGATTCACCCTCTGCTGTGACCTTCCATCACTCACATTGCTGCTTTAACAATCCCCTTCAGTGCTGCAGTGGAAATTTTGCTTGACACTGCAGTAAAACCACATTGAACCGGTCAAGCATGTAGTCCATTTATTTCTTGGTTTGCTTTGAGTTAATAGGGACTGAGACAGGAGATGGACCCAACAAAAAGCAGAAAGAATGGATATTTTTGCACCAAAAAGAGGGGTGCGGGGTACAAGTGACAATAGGAGGCAGTCAGAGAGTCAACAGCTGGCCCAAGGCAAAGCCATCGATCAGCATCAAGAAGGAGCAGTTCAGTGACTGTCAGAGACAGAAGCTTTTCTGCTTTGGGGTTCAATCACTTCTAGGCAAAAGGATGGTCTCATTTTTGGTCTAGAGCAACTAGCTTGCCCCATTGCCGTTAAGAAATTTTTTTGCACTAGTTTCTTTTTTTTTTCTCCAAACAAGCAGCTGATGGGGTTCTATTTCGTTAAAATCAACAGAGTGAATTTGTGTGTTTTCAACTGTAGAAGAATCTAGCTCAAGATGCTACTGTATGCTATTTTGACTCCGTTGACCAAAAAGGATACTATTTCTTATTCATTAGCTCATAAAGCATTCTGTTATCAACAAATCTCTCACAATGATAATGGATTTTTAGGAACTGGTGTCTGACTATTTAGAAGTACAAATATAAGCATCTCTGACTACTGTACTGTTACCTGCCACAGTCAGCTCTTGAGTTACGCTGTCATTTGAAACTCCTCTATGTATTTCAAAATGCTGCTTGCCACTGGCAGAAAGAGATGAGAGAAATTCTTTCCAAAACCAGCTGCTCTGTAGGGCTGTCATCTATCTGAATTTCATTACTCGCCTGAGGTTTTTTTCCATTCCAGGGAATCTGCCACTATGCACAGCAGACTGTTGTACAAAGTAGGTGTTAGTTACATGCCAAAGGTGCAAACCCTAGTCATATGTAAGGCTTTGCTTGAAAACTGAGCTTCTGTTGACCTGTCAAAGAGATTAGACAGCTAGAACACCGAACTTACCAAAATTATTACCAAATACGGTTATTACCTTTTTTCTTCTAGAAAGCTTCTGCATCTGACATTGCCTTGGAGGTCTTTAGCCACCGTATCAATTCACCCCGGGGCAGCAATACCGAATTACTTTTCTTTGATTCTTGCGGCATGTGTTTGCTGCAGCTCACAATTTCCAGTGACCCCTTTTGGTGAAATAGCAGATTAGGACAGCAGTCCATCAGTAGGGCTTGGAGAACAAATGTGTGAAATATTAATAAAAGTTAACAGGAAAGTGCCAACCTTGCAAAACCATAGCTTGACGTGATTATAATAATCAATAAGTAGGAATTAAAATACAGCTGTAAAAATAGCCCTGTTTCATCCTGTTCTTCATGGCTTGCCAAAGGTAGCAGAGTGAGAGGAGAGAAGAGAGGCTGGAAAATTTATGTATGAAAACTTACTGTGGAATTGTTTTGTATGAATACGTTAACCAATCTGTGGATTTGTTTTGAATTGTTTGGTGGCTGTTGTTTTTAATATGCTGTGGTTTTTTGTTGTATTTTCTGAAAGAGAATATCTGGGAAAACTTCTTAAAAACTGCATTTTGTGTTAGAATATCGGTATTTAAGGCATTTCTCTAGAAGTAATTTCTCCCAAGTCTGCTGTACGGTGACAGACTTTCAAGCAACTGTTTCAAAGCCCCTCGTTGTCCTGTGCATTAGAACTGAAAAAATTTTTACCTCATCACTAAGAAATCCTTTTGATTTTGGCTTGCGGGCTGGGGAGAAATTAAAAAAAAAAAAGAATAGCAAAGCAATATTGCCTTACAAAGTGTTTCTTTATCTATTAAAACACCACAGAAGGAACAGCTGTCAACATGATCTTCTAAATATAAATTAAATAACAACAACAAAATTCTACCTAGGTGGAACTTGTGTTTGTAACGAAGGTGTCATGTCTCTGTAACTAGAGAAAGTTAGTTATTGTGGGTGAGATGGGTTGTTTTAAGTAAAAAAGTCATTTATGTGTTATGTTTCTTAACTTTCTAACTTAATGCATCTACAGGTGGATGAAAGCCAGACTGGAGAACCAGGGTGGCTTGGTGGTGAACTGAAGGGGAAAACTGGATGGTTCCCTGCAAACTATGCAGAGAAAATACCTGAAAACGAAGTTCCAGCTTCTGTAAAGCCAACAGTTGAGGTGGCTGCTGCACCTAAAGTTTCTGTGCAAGAAACAGCTACATCGCTAGGAACTCCTGCCTCTACAGAGAGTTCTACAACTGCCAATAACTGGGCAGACTTCAGTTCAACGTATGTTTGGGTAGTGATTATCACTGTAAATCGGTAGAGTCTTTTTTTTAATTTATTTGACTATGGTGGCAGTTAACACAGAGTATTGAGTTTCCGAAATGAAAGTTGCTTGTCTGAAGGAAAATATTTTTTTCCATAGCAAACAGTTAAAATTGCAGCCTTGTGGAACTTTAGCCCTGCTCCCACCCTACCTACCTGGGCAGTGCAGATGGACACGTCACAAACAGAAGATTTTCCTAAGTGAGGATGGTGACATGGTGGAAATCCCAAGGTGTTCACCTTCCTTCTCTTAAATTAGTTGATACCAATCCTCATGGAAGATTTCCAGTCTGGATTATGCAAAATACGATTATGACAGAGTTAACATGAAAAGACATTTTATTAATTCTTTATCACAACATAAGACTGATGCAAGTAGAACGTGTGACCTTCCCTAGATGTCATGTTAATTTAATACTCTGTGCAGTGTTACAAACCCTAGGTAAATGGGGTTGGGTAAGTAAGTCTTATCTTCTGATCGTGTAGTACATACTTCTAAATTAAAATCTAAGTATCGTAGTGCAATACTACAATACGTATGTCCTACTTAATTTTTTTCATCAAATAGGTTGTAGTAGCTTTTCCAGTTTTTTGTACTCTGCCTGTTTTACAACAAACAGCCATTTTTGTGAGGAGAGAGGAAAAGACTAAAAGTAAGTCCCAGAGAATTTATAGTAAAAATACTGTCCTCAATGTGATATAGGTGTTAGAGGTGATTGTGGCCTTTGGATACTATTACAACCTAAGTGGGCAACTATTGCTTATTTCAACTACTAGCACAAGTAACAGGCAAAGGAAACTTATTTTTAAGATCAATGCTTTGTTTACACGCTGAGAGTTCAGGAAATTTTGTTAGTTTAAGTGGGTATTTGGAGGCAGAGGTGTGGATTATGGGATTTAATAGGCATTTAAAGGACAACAGATAAAGAGGATAAGAGGTTGTTGAAAAAAGTCAGTTTTAAGCAAAAGACAAAAGGTAAAGGTTTGAATGAGAAGCAGCAAAACTATGTGTAAGGGGAAGAGATACATACAGGTGTGAGGATTTCAAACCGATTTAAAGAGAAGAATGATTATTTTTTTCAAGTTACCTCTTTCCAGTGTGTATAATATAGACTGCATTTCTTGAACTTCCATTGTATTGGGGAACAGCTAAGAAATTAAATTAAAGTACAGGGAGGACTGGCCTTAAGTAGCAAGGACAGGCAACTGTATTTAGAGATCGCCTTTTTAAGATAATTCAGTGTTAGTCTATGTTTGGTTGTGCTACTGCTACTAAGAATTACGATGCTCATGGAGTATTCCGTTAAAAGAGATTAACCTAGAATGTAGAAAATTTTTTTCTGAGCAATCTTCCTGCATGAATGCTGTTCTTCAGTTGAAAATGGTGGAAATTGCATCGTTCTCTTTTTTTCAGATGGCCAACAAACACTAGTGAGAAACCAGAGACCGATAACTGGGATGCCTGGGCAGCTCAGCCGTCTTTGACTGTTCCCAGTGCAGGGCAGCTGCGACAGCGATCAGCTTTCACTCCTGCCACTGTTACAGGATCATCTCCCTCTCCTGTCTTGGGCCAGGTGAGCACCTCTCTTCATTCAAACATTTGGGAAAAACATTAGGGAAGCAAAGTATGAACAGTGAGCATCCACTGAAATAGTCCCGTGAGATAAGTGAGCTCTTTTGGTGGTGAACTGGTAGCATACATCCATTCGTGAAATCTGTGGTGGAATTTAACACGAGGCGGTTTTTGTTCCATGCTGGCTTTTTTTAGACTGGTGGTCTGGTCTTAATGTGTTGGCAGGATGCCAGTTTTGGGTCACTTCCTTGGAGCTTTTCTGAATCACGTGGCAATAACCTTCACTGCAAAGTGGATTATGTAGTTAAGTGGAATAGCAGTGCCAAAGCTTCACATCAGTTGAATTCCGTCCATCTGTTAAGGCATTTCCTTTTCCTCAGCTGAACAACATACTGTTCTTGTAAGCTAATGTGTTCTGAAAAATGCTAAATAACTTAGTATCTTAGAGAAAAATAAAAGAAGTTAGAATGTACGATGAATAACTTGCAGCGAAGCACCTGCCAGAATAACTTCAAGAAGGTTTATTATATGTATATCTTAATTGTAATACTTAACTCGTTAAGCAAAACCTCTGATAATCTTGTACTGATTATGTGCTAACAGATAGAAATGAAGGATGGCTCTAAACGTTTCCTATATTACTTTGTAAGTTTAGTTGACTTACTTTGCTTTATACAGTTGAGAGAGAGCCTATGTTTTTTGTTGCTACATAATTAACATAAGAATATCATTCCTTCTGCAGTTTTCTTTATGAAAGGTGGTGCATGCCTGACCTCTCTTTTTTTTTTTTTTTTAAATTGCATTAGGGTGAAAAAGTGGAGGGACTTCAAGCACAGGCTTTGTATCCATGGAGGGCAAAAAAAGACAACCACCTTAATTTCAACAAAAATGATATCATCACAGTTTTGGAGCAGCAAGATATGTGGTGGTTTGGAGAGGTTCAAGGACAAAAGGGGTGGTTTCCTAAATCATACGTGAAGCTTATTTCAGGCCCCATTAGGAAGTCAACGAGGTATTTTATTTGCATTTACCGTACTTTATTTTTATACTGTAATAGTTAAATAAATATGAAGAGTTGCACACTTGAATTTTAAAGGTTAGAATCTACTCCGTAAAAATACTTTTTTTTATATGACATTTTTCTGGAGGAGGTTGACTTTCAGCCCTGGAAATTCATGTGAGGAATGAGAAAACTGACCTCAGTTCTCCTTGGGTCATACATCACAAACAAAAGATCTAAAGCTTAGTGCACCTTCTTGATTTTATGTGACTTGCAACTAAAAAGTTAACATATTGGATTTTTTGCATTACAGCTATGTAAGTCATTGCTTATCTTTTCCCAAAATAAAGCATACCTCAAAATTTAATCAGTTATCATTACTCTTGGAGGATAAATCAGTATTGCCTATGTGAAGACAACATTGGTTCATTTGTAATAGAAATGAAAATGTTTTTTCTGAGGGAGGACATGCAGAAACTTGTGTATTTAAAGCAGTTACCTAAATGTAACCGTGACCAGCCATTGTACTTAAAAGCTTTAATTTGCACATTTATTATCTCTTCTTTTAAAATTTAGGGAGTTGCCTATGGGTGCATATACTTTTTTCTGTTGTTCTAAAATATAATAATAGTAATTTTTCTGAAGAGATTAAATTTCTTATATAACCATTATTTTCTTCTAAAGCATGGATTCTGGTTCCTCGGAAAGCCCTGCTAGTCTGAAAAGAGTAGCATCACCAGCAACAAAGGCAACTATGTCGGGTGAAGGTAAGCATTTCAAACAGCATGGCATTAATAGTATTTTGCTCTGTAATTAAATAGTATAAGTCTGCTTATTACCAGAAACAAGCTTAGAGTCACATCTTGATGTTTTAAGATCAGGCCTGTTAAAATTGAAGTGCAAATCAGTTTGCCTCTAGAATGATTTAAAAGTATTACAGGAAGGATTTTTACATGAAGTGTATGTAGAACAAATAATTTCACGTGCTGTTGAAATATCTTCTGTGGTTTGGACTGTTTCTTGGATGAATATTTTGGTAACAATTTCCAATCTAAACGGGTTTCTGCAGAGGGCCAGATAAGCACTTCTAAACAAGTACTTCATGTACAGGAAATATTAATAAATGCCTCCATTTCACCCAAAGCTCCTTTCCAATGTTTCATTAAAGCCCTTAATTAAAGAAATGAGGATCAGTTATAGAACTTCATTTTAAAAGACAGAGCCTGGGGCACAGGCAGGTAATTGTCAGGCCTCTGCAGGGTTTTAAGACTTGCATTCCCGGCTGTTGCCAACCTTCAGCTCCAGGTTCGTGTCTCCCCACCTGTGTTAACAGCTGGTGTGGGCACCCGTAATCCACTTCAGTGCAGGGTCATCTAGGTTAATTTAAATCACAGTCAGTGTAAATCAATTAATCTAAATATAGATTACCAATGAACATTTGTGTATAATCTCTACAGCACACCTCAAGCTTTTTAACCACAGTTTTTAAGTCAAAGAGTCTCAGAGGTTGCTGGTGTATTTAATTTGCCACTGGCATGAGCACAATAGAAATTAGAAGAAGGGAATGGTAAAGATCCGTGTAACAGGGAAAGTAAGATAATCACTTATTTCAAAATACAACTAGACTTGCTCCACTATACATTTGAGGAAAAGCAATGTTAGAAACACGGCGTCTTTTTTGTAACGTTTGGGGTATCTTAGGTTATATATTTGTGTTAAAACATCACAACTTTTTAATAAAACATTTCAAAAAAAAAAGCTGTATTTTTAAGAAATAAACCCCTATGAATTTAGCATCTTCTATTATTACATTTAAAGAATTTAGGAAAAAAAACATGTGTATAGCATACTTGATGATTTTTAATGTGTGTTTTCATGTGTACGTGCATATGAATGGATGTGTGTGTTTTACAGCTGCAGTTAGGCAAACCATGTCTTGGCTATCATTAAGGATAGTAATTGTGGTTTGAATTCTTGCTGAACTTCCTTGAGCAAAGCTTTTTGGTCAGATATAGCATTCAAGCAAATAGGACAGTTGCCAGCTGTAGTGGCCTGCCCTAGAGGATCCTGCTCTGGCAGGGGGGTTGGACTAGATGATCTCTAGAGGTCCCTTCCAACCTCAAACGTTCTATGATTCTATGAATACATGAACGTTTTTGTTACATGTGCTTGAAAATCTTCCTGAAATATACTGTGAACTGCTCTAGGTCTAGAGCTGGTCCTAGGAACAGAGGATATAATCTTGAGAAATATGTTTGGTGCCCATATAAAGGGTGATAATGCTCAGTTGGGTAAGAATGTATCAAGTTGTATAGAAAATGTTACTGAATTGTCCAGAGTTATTTGTAATAATTTATGTAAAAAATGTTCATGTAGTTCTGTGATTGAATGATACAATGCGTTTCTGAACATCAGTCTAGTGTTTTTGCACTTGAATACTAAGTAGTTGACTGCATTTTAACAAAACAGAACACATCCAGGCTTTGTCTTAACATTTCCCAGCCATCTGTTGCATAAGATGCAGCGAGATGTGCGCCCTTCATGCAAAGCTTCAAGCAATGAAAGAGTTCATTGTATATGAGAACCGAACAGCATATGTGAGATGAAGACTGCATCTACAGATATTTGGATACTGAGGCTTTCCATCTCCAAGTCTATATTCTAGTCATCAGTACAAAATGGAAAACATTGGGAAACATGTTTTCAAAGTAGTTTGTGATATGTAGTAATAGCTTCTGTACATTTTAATTATACTAGCAAATTATTTTACCAAAAAAAGTCCCTCAGAATCAGCCTTTTGATAGATTGTGTTTAGTTCTGATAGATTTTATGCAGCAAATAATGAAGTGAATAATAATTAAATATTTGTCTTCTCTCTGGTCCATGGACAGACTACATTATATTAGTTAGGTTTTGCAAAGTATAATTGAGCAGTTTATGAAGTGTTTTCCCATATTCTATATTTATTTCCCTCTTACAGAGTATATTGCTATGTATACTTATGAGAGTTCTGAACAAGGAGACCTAACTTTCCAACAAGGTGATATGATTCTTGTGACAAAGAAAGATGGCGACTGGTGGACAGGAACACTGGGTGATAAATCAGGAGTTTTCCCATCTAATTATGTGAGACTCAAAGATTCTGAGGTAGAGACATACTGAAATGTTGACGTATTGAGCTGGGGGAGGTATGTTTTATTTGGTGTTATGGTGATAGTTGCAAATCAGTGGATCATGAGGAAAGGAAACATATTTTGCACTTTTACTGATTGTAACATTGGAAAGGGAAAAAAATAGTTACATTTTACAACATAATGTAAATAACTTCGTGGATCATATTTAAAATGAGTCTTGCATATGTTAAATATTAATTTGACAGTTTTGCAGACACATGTCATAATAGCTATGACTGCTTTGTTCCCCAGGTAAGTGTTGAAGTTGTATCTTATGGCCATTACTTTTTTTTAATAGATAAAGAGTAATATTTCAGTCTCTTTCCCCCCTTACCCCGTTGTCATGTCCTTGCAATCAAGGGGAACAACTTTCACAACACAACTTAGCTGACTACTATATTTGAAGGTTCTTGGCTGAACACAGGATTTGAGGTGTGCCCTCACCAGTGCCGAGTACAGGGGCAAGATCCCTTCCTTGGCCCTGCTGGCCACGCTGCTCCTGGTACAGAATGCTCATATGTTCTAAGTGAGCACAGGTATGGTCCTACTTGCCACACTTTGGCTGCCACTGTCTGTCATCTGACCCTTTAATGAACCAATTCAGGACATTAGGCAGAGCAGAAAACTAGTCTAGCTGAAGTGATGCATATTTCTATTTCTCTGAATCACCACAGCAAGGGTTGGAAAAATGTCAGTACCGGAATGACTATGGGAGGAAAGTAGTGAAGGAGACAAGATTGCCTCAGCATCGAGTTAGATTAGCTTGAGCTGGTTTTGGACTGTGTTCTTAGCTGGTTTTGGTGTTACAGACTTCATTCTGGAAGCAAAACTTTATACCTTACATGTAGTATGTGGTTTTGGATATGCCTGTGCTCAACTCCTACCTTTCAGCTGCATCAAATCTAGTGACAGTGGAGCAACAGATGTTAGATCAGGTCCCAGACCAGAACAGGATTACTTAATAGTTCAGTTAGTGGCAGCATTGTAGCTGTAGCACTATGGAGCACATCACAGCAGGCTGGCTTGTCTTTTTGACAGTTGGAGTAAATTTTGTAAGTAAGCTGTGGTGTTAGGCAGGGCATAGGTTTATCCTGACAACAGAGGTCAGTGAGAGCCTGGAAGAGAAACTCTGAACTCTCTGTCCCCAAGTCTGGCAGCCTGAGTGGTGCAACACCACTTCAGCTGTGGCAGTGGTGGTGTTTGTGGGTCTGTGTCAGGGAATTTATTTGTTTAAGAAGAACACTCCTTTTTGCAGTCAAGGATGTGGATTGTAGTTCAGCCCTGCCAGTAATACTTCACATACATCAAAAAGATGACGGTTTGCACCATGGAGGCATAGGAACAAGCGTTCCTATTAACTGACCTCTGGAGTATCTTCTATTCAGGAGTAGGAACTTGCACTGTCAGCCTCCTAAAACAACGTAAGTCAGACCTGTCGCATAGGTAGATAGTAATAGTTGCTAATGAGCTACTTAACCTCAGCTACTTTCTTGTTTGTTAATATTTTCTTTTGAACTCCTATGAAGGAACTGGTTTTGCTTTCCATTAAGATATTCTCAACAGAGTTTAGTCTCAAAATGTGGGAATTAATATTCAGATGCACAGAGCTGCCTTTTGTATGCCTTTAAGTACTGGGTGCTTGTGCTGTTTGGTCAGAGACAGGCACACATATTGGCAAATTTTCATAGAGAACTCAGAAATAGACATTTAATACTGAAAGCTATTTTTATTGGAGAGGTCAATTTGCTCTTCTTTTCATCTCAACTTCTCTGGGGCTGAAACAGCTAAATGCAGTTCATGAAAAAGGGCTCCAACTGCCCTTTTTGCTGGTGAAAATCACATGTTCAGATAAAATCTTGAGAGAGAGGGAGGAAAAAGCACAGAGCTCATGGAGATCTTGATATCTGGGATGCTTATTTTCATAAAGTGATTCATACTCCCTGCAGGACATAGTTCTTGTTCCAAGTGGATAATTGCCATTACACGTACAGTGTTTTGCTATTCAGCTTGTTCACAGCGACAGTTTTTTACAAAGGATTTCACAATAGTGGCTGTCTGTTAACTTTCAGATGTGCCGCTGTGCTTGGACAGCTGGCTGATTGTGGAAAATGTTACTGAAAGAGTAAATTAATTTAATGCATTCGGCACTATTGACTTAGGCCTAAAGAAGAAGTAAGACAGTGCTGATCTTTCAGCAGCAAAGCACAGAGTTTGCAGAAATGGTTGTAAGCCTCAAAATATCGATGGTTTATACATCAGAAGAAATTTTTTCACATCTGTTCTTCTGTACCTATTCCCAGGCTACCCATTCATCTCAAGTTGCTAAATTAAACTATCTTCTGTTCATTAAAGCTTCAACTTACTAATGGAGTGAAGTCTTTGTTCTTCAGATATACAGCAACACTGGTTTATAGTCCATTCTCAGACTGTTCATTAAATTATGGTAGATGGATACAGATTTGTAACAGGTTTTTATTCTACTCTGTCATTCTTGAGACTGGTGATAATTACCACTGCATAAGATATGGAGCTCATGCAGTGGACTTGGAAACACAAAAATTTAGATGCCTCTAGTTACAAAACTTTGCATAAACATTCTGCAAATAATAAGTCTGAATGTATTTAATCTGGATTCTATGGGTCATATGGTACAACACAAGTGACAAGTCTACTGCTGTGTCTGTTGTACCATTTCAAGAGACATTATCCCTTTCATAAAATATCCTTAAATGCACTTAGTGTCTCAGCTATGCAAAAGGGAAATAGGATGGGGTCTGTCCTCTGGTATGTTTCTCTCAAAAGGAAGAATAGAAAAAATACTTCTCCATCTATTGAGTGGGCCAGAAGTTGTGTCCATCTTAAATGCATTGTCTATTAATTTAGTTATTTATTGAAGTGTCACAGGACTTTTCTATGTATTTCTTCTATTTTATTACCAAGGATTCATAGAATCCTCAAAAGAGAATTCAGACTCAGTCGGTTCAAGGTGATTGGAGAAGAGGAGGCTGAGGGGTGACCTCATAAATGTTTATAAATATATCAAGGGGGAGTGTCAGAAGGATGGAGCCAGGCTCTTTTCAGTGATGTCCAATGACAGGGCAAGGGACAATGGCACAAGCTGGAACACATAGGAGGTTCCACAAAAATATTAGGAAAAACTTTTTCACTGTGAGGGTGACAGAGCCCTGGCACAGGCTGCCCAGGGAGGTTGTGGAGTCTCCTTCTCTGGAGACTTTCAAAACCCACCTGGACGTGTTCCTGTGTGACCTCCTGTAGGTGATTCTGCTCTGGCAGGGGGTTTGGACTAGATGATCTTTTGAGGTCCCTTCCCACCCCTGACATTCTGTGATTCTGTGATTCTCTCTTAAAATAATCTCTATATGTTTGGCACTTAACTGTAGAGATGCAGTGTCATAGCTCGGTGTACCTGTCCATGTGCTCATAATCTGGTAAAATGGATGCTGACTAAGTGATATTTTGAAGGAGTGTGTTCTCTGAAGGTCCAAACACTTGTTCTTTATTGAAGAGGGAGGAGAGTATTTCTCTTCCAAAAACACTTTTCAAAGCAGACTTAAGTCCTGATATTACTATATCGGTGCCAGTTGTCACCTTTGGTTCCACACCTGTTAATCTTCCCTGCTTGGGACTGTTGATGGATTCGTAGAGATGCTTTGTCTGGACCATGTTCTCGTCCCCAGACCTGAACTTAGTCTTTGTATCTGATCTCTGCATGATGCTTTCCTATTTAACTTTTTTTTGTTAATATAGGTCATGATGGTTGTATATAATCTTCAAGACAGAATGAAGATTTAGCTAATAATCTATTTTATAGAGGCATTCTAAACCAATATACATTTTTTAAATGGCCCTGTTCTCTCAGTCATTTGGCTAGTTTTTTAATTAATTTTATTAATTGCTGCCAAGTTTTTCAAAACATCGAGTTAATAGGGATAATACTGAGGATAAAACTGTTATTTTCCATAGAGGAATTAGGATTCTGTGAAAACCTTCAGATCATTTAATGTAGTCTCTGAGTTTGTAGGGAGGATCCTTAAGGAGGAGTTGAAGGGAGGTGGAAGTGCTGTGAGCCTTGCTTGAAGACAGGAGGATATTTATTTATTCAACATTTCTGACCAAGGCACAGTTTAGATTTCTTTTGTTGCTGTTATCCATACCAAACCTTCTTACTGCAGAGGAAAAGACTAGCAGTGTACTGGGAAGAAACTGAAGCAGTTGTTTAGGGCGTTGGAGGAAGCTGTTGTAGACAGAGATGGTGACTGAAAAGTTTGGAAGATGACTGAGGAAGGGAACATGCAAGGGGCAGAGTTGACACCATACACTGTTTTGAATACTCTGATTGCATGTATATCAGTAGATCTGTAGTGCATTAAAATAAATAAAGATAACTGTTCCCACTAACCAGTGGCCTCAAGGGAAACGTTTTTGTTTCATTAGTTTTTTCTGCAGGAAAAGAACTTCGAGTTGTAAATTATGAAAGCTTTTCATGTTGAATTTCCTCTCTCAGTATTGATGTTTTCCTATACTGAGCTGAACTAATTTCACTGCTTGCTAGATTTCCTGTGGCAGTTCAAAGGCTTTTCTTGCAAATCTTCTTGGCCTGGTTGATGACCATGTTCATCCCTCGTCTCACCCCATCAAGGCTCAGAGGAAATGACTGCAGATAGGCAGCACCTTGTTATTCAGCGTGCTGTGCTCTCACCTGGGAAAAACATGGTCGGGCTTTTACTACTGCAACACACAACACCTACAAAGTTCAGATGACTCTTCTTAAAGATATGGTGACTACACTGACTATGTTAATGTGCCATATGAGAAATGTTAGAATGTTGTTTTAACTCAACAAAATTCATGTTCTGTAGATTTACAATTCAAGTACTATGTAACTTGGAATTACATTGCTATTTGCTGTCCATGAAAGAAAGAAAACGTCAGGAAAGAAGTACATTTATATAGTCATCCGCTTCCGTACACTGCTTGTTATTTATTCCTATATATTAATTGCCATCAAAAATATAATGAGTTTCCATAAGAACAGAATCTTATTTTGAGGATTTTTTTACTTACTGTTTAGTGTGTTAAAGTGAAGCATAATAAATAGTTTTCACATACTGGAGAGATAAATATCAGTGCTAAACTTACATTTTACTTTCTATTTCAAGGCTCCTGGAGCAGCTGGAAAAACGGGAAGCTTAGGGAAGAAACCTGGTGAGTCATATATTGTGACAGCACGTTGTATCTATTCTTCAATCCTTACGTTCAATGTCAACAAAGTCTTTTCCATGAGAATAAATTCTATGTGTTCTTGGTCGTTTTGCAGTAATTTGCACTGAAGAAAACTGTTGTCTATAATAAAATAATTCATGTAGCTAGAGAATAAAAACCTGCTTGCTCAAAAACGAATGTGAACTACGTGATAGATTGCTGAACAGAACAGCAGAAGCCTCAGAGAATGGAACACATTCTTACATTGTGGTTTTTACCTTATGGTATTACATAAACTTTGTGAGCTCTTGTGCCAGTTGCTCGTTTTCAAGAGCACGTATGTTGTACCCAGGCCATGTGGCTTATTGCCTGTCAAGCCTGGTCATATTGCAGACGATGATGTTGGAAGTTACTTTCTGGCTCTTTGGGTGGTGGGGGCTGTCCTTCCAAAGAGCCATTGTACTTCCAAAAATCATTAGAAAAGTGCATTCTCTGCCACTGGCAGGCATTTGTCAACTTTCCACAAGACCCCCTCTTTTTTTTCCCCTCTCAGTGGATTTGTTTGCTTCAGTACCAGAGAGATGACTTTGCCTTGAGCTGAACCAAACTAAATAGGGGGTGCTCCATGCTTCTGTGCTGTCCCTTACTCTGACACTTGTTCAGTCGCACAGGGAGGTGGGTCAAGGATGCGATCTACCAAATCTTGATTTCCATATGCACACACATGCATATGCGTATTTTATTTTGAGGGGGGGAGATTTTGTCTCCCTGAACTGTTTCACTGTGCAAGAGGAGTGTGGGGAGAGCCGATGGCAGCAGCCCCAACTTCATTTGACTTATTTTACATTGACATATGAGGAATAGGCTGCTCTTGTCCCATCTTATTGATCCATCTTTGGAAAGAAGGGTATGGAAGTAAACTAGTCCTGCCCTTTCTAACTTTTGTTACCCTGATTAAAGATAGTTATGTTAACAGTTACAAAGTTCGAGAGAGGGAGGCAAGAGTAGAGGTCTGGAAGACCTCTAGAAATGATACCTGCTAGGAATAGTGAGAAGATGCCGATAGGGCTGGCTGCTTTTTCCATGTGTGGGAGAATGGTGGAAGGCAAGGCTTGAGCCTAGAGCACTGGCTTTACCATCGCTGGTCTTCTGGATTCAAACTTTCAGTGGGGACTGAGGGGATGTTGACAAAAGATGTGTTCAGAATCTCTTGGAGTTTAGCAACAGTTTGGGAACAATCCTGCCTATTTTTCAGCAAGGAGATTCGTTTAGGTTTTTGTTATAAATGAGCTGCAAGTGCCTAGCCAATGTAAGTGAAATGAGATGAAATATTCCTGTTTATTCTAGAAGCAGCGGGATGTGTGGGTGGGAGATGGTAACAGCATGTGTTGAATGGCAAGGGAAAAGAAACTGCTCTCTGCAGATATAAGCAGCAATATGAGGACAATTATATCTGTGAGAAGGCATTTATGTTTTTTTCCAAAATGTACCTGTTTTAGTAACCATCACATTTTTTGGCCTGGGCTGTAATTGAATTGGATTTCTTCACAGTAATTCAGTACTTAAATAAATCAAAATTTAAAAGTCTTTCCTGGAAGGAACGCTATGTCTGTTCTTTTAACTTTTTTTGCTGAGATGTTTTCTCTAAATTTTTGCTTCTCTGTGGCATGTGAGAGCTGAATGTTAAACTTACAATTCATATTGTAACTTATTTAACACACAGTCCACAGTAAAAATTCTTTGTGCTGCTGGTTGGTGAAAGAGGATATCTTTCTGAGGATATCTGATACCTGGAGGTTTGTAAATCTCCTTTTTATCAATAAAAATGAGAAATTTCTTGTTCTGAGAAAGATGCAAGGCATAAGATTTTTTACTCTTTCAGTATGATATTGTGAATATTATAATTGCCGTGATAGTGGGAGAAGTTTTTGCCTGATTTAAAAAAACCCACATATATTCACAAACACCCACAGTTAATTTGTTTGCTTGTGTTTATTTTGGCTCCTGAATGGCTCTGGGATGGAGGAATAAATGTGATTCTGTGGAAGAACCTGTGAATGCAGGGAGCTCGCATCCTTTGTAGCAATATAGCCGTGTTTCCTGCCAGATAGCTCACTTGCTTTGCCTTTGCAATTGGACAGATCGTGTTGCTGCTGGCTTTTCTCTAAGTAAAACTTCCTGCTCTCCCATCCTCACCTACTACATTTTACTTAGAAATTATTTTCTTCTGTCTTCTGCTTTCACATTTTGTGTGCTAAGGTCCAGATCCACGTTTAAAGCATCTTTCTAACCCTCAGCGACTGGCTTTTGCATCACCCATTTGGTTCCGGCTCCATGTGCCTGCCTTTCCCCTCTTTGAGCTGTCGTGACGGAGGTTCTGCCGTAGTTAATTCTCTGTGTGCCATTGTTTACAGCGACCTTGGATTCTTTTTTGTGACTTCTTCATCCTCCTTAACGTTGTTCATGTACATCTCGAATGCTCCTCTGGCCATTTTGAACTTTCCTTAATCAACCTTCTAAATTTTAAGTAAACCATCTGATGCTTTTCCTGGCGATCCTCAAATCACTTTGTTGTTTCTTTTCTGCAACAAAACCGCCCTCTGTTTCAAGAGAGTTGGCTTTGTAGTTTCTTCTGCCTACAACTGCCTTTTCAATGATTGCTTCCTTTCTCCACCACTCCAGCCATACTTCCCCCTCCTTCCCCAGCCCGTGGGTGATGGGTTGTTACTGAGTACCTTCGCTGTTTCTCTTGGCCGCAGGAAATTTGGCGCATGATGACAGAGAGGGCCAAGTGGGATGGCGCCTGGCACTGTGTTAACTTTCTTAGTACAGCTGCCCATAGGAAAGCTGGAGACCACTTCTGTGTTCTTGCTCCCTTCAGCCTCGGTCCCTTTTGCTGTTGTTGTTAGCACTGACTGCTCTTCCACCTCATGCTCGCTGTCGCATTGCTTTCTGCAGCTTTATAAAGGGACAAGCTGATGGCAGATGTGGCCTTTTTCCGCTTAGTGCTGGTTTTTATGGGATAGACTAGATTGAAAATATATACAAATGGTAATCATAAGTGAAAATAACTGATACAGGTATTGTTTTATCAAGCTTTTCAAATAGAAGCTAAAATATGAAGCAGTGTGTTGATCTGTGGTCAGGTAACTGCTGAGGTTTTAAATGAAATTGGCTGTCTCGGCACTGAAGCAGTTGAGACGCATTTCTATGATCTTGTGCTACTCGCTCTGCTGTGGGCTTGTGCTGGGATAGTCTTAACCCACAACCATAACCAGTCAAACTCAGTGCCCACGTCGGCTGTTTGGTTGTCCCTGATTTTGTTTGATGTGTTGTCAAATTAAAACCTCCCCTGTCTTAGAAACAGAGTCAGAATTTGTTCTTCCAGGAAAGGTTTTTCATAAAAAAAATAATCCAAATTGCCCTCAAAAAACAGCCCTTGTATCATTCTGTTGAGGAGAATACTTAAGTGATGAATGACTGTCTACTGGAATCCTAAAAACGGGGTTTTTCAGAATTAGCAATGCTACTTCTGTGCTGCTTTGGATGTCAGAGGCCCTTCATAACTAAATGAAGGCTAAAAAAAACTTCCTACACATTCCTCTTCACTCATTACTGAAAAGGGACTGCATAAATATAGGCACCTAAAAGGTTTAGCTTACCAAAAGCTAAAAAGTTCCCAAATCTGCCATCTTTTATTTGCTAAAAGTTCCCAGTTTTCATAGTGTTAGACATGTTCTCCGTCATCCTAAAGGTGGCTTGTTGATGTGCTAAAGCTATCAGTAGCACATCAAAATGCAGCTTCTTACAAGCTCCTGTCAGCGCAAATTGGTTCAAAAAAATGGGTTCACCTGGCAGACTTCATGGTGACTAAATTATCATCTGTCTTTCCACAACGACTGTAAAATGGAGTAAACTGCACTGTCTGCTTCGGCTAATTTAACGGAGAGAGAATGGTGAGCTCATGGTTACTCTGCCTCAGATTCATGCTGGTAGGTGATCAGATAAGACACCAGTTTTGCATTAATGTTCATGGAATAAAGATTTCAGAATAAATCCTGTTTGATACATTTTGAAAAAGTTCATTTTTTTTTCTGGTCTGATGGTAAAAAAAATTCTGTAGGGCTTTATTAGTTTGCACTTCTGTTATTGCAACTTCTTTGTTATATTGCCATCAGCAATATCTCCTCTTTTTAGGGAGCTTAGTCCAAAGTGATGCTACAAAAATGCATTTATTTTAAAACAGTATTATGATGCTTGATTTTAAGAGACATATAGCTCTAACAATGGTCATTCTTCTTCTCTGTTTCAATTTTTTTTATATATCCTAACCATGGAGCTGCAGCACCTCTGTTTTATTCCTGTAGTGCTATGAACTTCTGATCTGTTTTATATTTACCGTATGTTTTGTTGGAACTACATAAATACATAATTGTATGGAAATAAATACAAAATTTATATGCTGTGCTGGTAATAATAGCTAAGTTAATGGTGTAAAGAATGCATTCAGTTTTTCCAAATTAACAGGTTTTTTTCCCTCCAACAGAAATTGCGCAAGTTATTGCCTCTTACACAGCAACGGGTCCAGAACAGCTTACTCTTGCTCCTGGTCAATTGATTCTTATCAGAAAGAAGAATCCAGGTGGCTGGTGGGAAGGAGAGCTCCAAGTTAGTTACAGGTTTTTTGAAATAAAACTCTGTGTAAAAAAAACCACAAACTAAACACGATTTTTTCATAGTTCAAAATGATGGATGCGTCAATGATAAATATTTTTGAAAATCGTCTGCAGTTCAATGGATTTACAAATAAAATGCCTTTACAAAAATGCATGTACATACATTCCAATTCCTTGAACTTGAACTAAGCATGGAGGACAGCAGGAGGAATCCGTTGTGCCTCTTTGTGAGTCAAGGACGCCCAGCTCATGAATGAGCCCCAGCCTGCAGTCCAGTCCCTCGTACATTGTCCTGGAGGCCCTTCAGATAGAAGAAAGGAGTTGGGTATAGGGCGTCTTGGTTTTGGCCACTTTCAGATCCTCACGACCTTTTGTCCAGTAGTCTTCACATGAGCAAAAAAAAGCAGTTGTCCTGTTGGGTGGTGGGGGGAGCCACCCAGGCAATGGGAGCATGCGGGGCTCTTGGGTTGGGTGACAGGGTCTGCTCAGGTGTCCTGTTCCAGTAGTGACCGCGTGTACCGCGCACCTTTGGATCAGCTGATACCCTGAAAGCAGAAAAGTACTGGAGTGTGCAGTCCTGGATGTCTTCCTAAGAAGCTTTCTAAACTGCTTCAGCAAAAAGTTTGACCATCCCTTTTGCTGAAAGGTTAAGTGTTCTACAGCGGGGGGGATTGTAAGACAGCTACCACTTTGTCAGGTTCCTTAATGAATGTGACAGTGTAGAACGTGACCGGACTAACGGTCCCATCGCACTCAATTTGATGTTGAAGAGTGAAAATACTCATGTCTCACAAGCGCCACGTGGGAGAGACCTTTAGTGCTCTATTAGAAGATAATAGACAATAAAATACTGTAACCATTTTTTAAGTGTAGAATTTGGCACTTTGGAAACTTCCAGTGACAAAGTGCTTTTTTTCTTTCCAGTACCACTGGATGAAGTTGTTTTTTTTAACAGGGAGTTCTACATGAAAGAATGTTAATTGATTTATTTTTGCAATGCAGATGCTCAAGCTAACTGAAATATTTTTTGACGTTGCTAGCTGCCCTTCTTGCCTTTACTCATCCTTTGAGGATAAATCATTTTCCAGGATTACTTTGGTTTTCATTCTCACTAACCTTTACATTGTTGTTAAAATGTAGCTTTCAATAGGCTCACATTAAGTGTTTTTTAAGATAGAAAATAAGGCTCACTGGGCAAGAGCTGTCATAATTACCGCTTGCCAGCTGATGTGAGGGCTTTTTAAATGTCAGGTTTTGAGTGTGTAAATACTCATATGTAGCTTTGGATACCTTACTATCTTACATATGGTTTGTAAGTTGTTTTTGTCTTCAGCAGCAGACCCCTACCTATTTTCATTCTCCTGTTCCAACACTGTAACACTGTTCCTTGCTCCGTTGTTATATGAGTACGGAAGCTAATGTAGCTAATGTGTGGTGAAATAGATTGAGGAACTGATTAAAAATAAAAGCAGCAACACTCCCCCTTCCCTCTCCCTCCCCCAAAAGTAGTGAAATGATGACAAGATTCGGAGAAGGGCGCTAATATTCTTTCTTTATGCATTTAGTTTCAAAGTGACAGATTTGTTATAAGTGTATGTACAGTTCAGTTTCCACCTCAGGTAAATTTTGATGCTACTTGTCTTAGGGGTGAGAGTGAAGGTAAAATAAGGCAAATGTTAAGCATTACGTTACTGAGTTTAGTATGGTCTTCCAGAATATCTTAAAATTAATGATCCAGGTACATTTTAGATGAAGTGCTTTCTTTTTCAGTAAAGAAAAAGAGAGGGAAGGAAGTAGTTAAATAATAGTGTATCTGTTAGATGCCTCTTTTTTACTAAAATTAATATGTTTTATTTTTAAAGGCAAAATTCTACGTGCCCAAAATTCCAACCTTGTTCTAACAACACAAGAAGAGAATAGAGTAACATAAATTTAACGTAAATGTAGTATAAATTTAATAGATTTAGAAGCCGAAATTTGATTTGGAGTTCTAGAATAACGTTTCCCACAGTAAGGATTTTTCTTCTAGTTTTATTTGCAATGAACAATGTGGTTGGTGAAGTAACAGGGCGTATTTTCCGTCAAATTCCTGTCCTGCTTTGGTGTCACAAGCCTTGTCAGACCTGCAGTCCCCGTGTCCCAATATCCTGTCTCAGACAGTGACTCAGGGCTCACAAACACCCAGACCACACACGCACACCAATACGTGTGGACACCACGTGTTCATACTGATGTTCTCTGATTAGACAGGAAGGAGAACATCTAGGGTTTCCAAAACCTTAATATCAGTTGGGATCATTTGGACAGTGTCTATCTATATGTATTTTTGTTTGATTGGGATTTTGTATTTGAATCCAAACTTCAACCATTCTTTTTCTTGTCATCGTGTTTTACTGTTCTTGTAGTACTAGATTAATGTGACATAAGTTTATTCTCTGTTATTTAGGCAGGAGACATTATTAAAAAGTTTACTTTTTCTCTGTAATAAAAGAGATAACTTCGATTCTTAATCTCCACTTAAACTATCGCGCTCTAGGTATCTGTTTAAATACAATCCTTTGCATAATGAAGAAGCATTTAAATTCTGTCACTCGTTAATGCAATAGCTGGCCTAATATTCTAGAGTTATATTTTAAGCAGAATCAGGAGAAATATTTTAGAAGAATGACATTAATTATAAAGCACACAAAGTAGGAACACAAGTGAAAAATCACTCATATTACTAGTACTGTTTAGATGTTATAAAGTACTGCTTAGATATTATGAAAGCTTTCTTCACATAATAGAAGTATCTTAATATTAAACTGTTGCCACAAAAATAGTTGGCTTTTTCCTTATAAAATGCATTTTTCTTATTCTAAAATAGTCAGTGTGACTGCAAGTAATTAAAATATTGGCTGAATCACCTTGTCTAAGAATCTATCGATGCGCTTAATCGTCTTAAAAGAATTGTTTTTTTACTAGGCACGAGGGAAAAAACGGCAAATAGGATGGTTCCCTGCTAATTATGTAAAACTTCTGAGCCCTGGTACCAGTAAAACTACACCAACTGAGCTACCTAAATCAACAGCATTACCTTCAGGTAAGCAATATGCTTGTATTAACAAAGTTGCCTTTGTAATGCATGTCATTTGCAATAGGACTTCCAAAAATAATTGTGGACATTCGGTAAGATATTTAGTATCTGTTATACTGATCACTTTGGTTAAACACTTAAATTTTTTTTTCTTTTAAATGTGAAAAAGGTACAATTGGTCTATATATTTATGGTGCTGGTCCCTCAAGTATGAACTGTTGCTTCTAAAAAGCCATCTGTGTAATTCCGTTTTAGAGTAAAGCATTCAAATTATCAGTCCTATTTCTTTGCACTAATCGCAGTGAAGGAGTTTAAAGTTTGGGATGATCCATGGACTTAGTGGCTGAGGCACCTCTCATTTGGAACCTTTTATTTTTCGTAAGGTGGAGTGTGAGAAAACCACTCAAATGAAGATGTAGCTTTTTGTCCTGCATAGCTACCTATATGAGGTTTATGAAAGGACACAAGAATGACAGACTATAACATTTTTAAAGCTATTTGTTACAGCTCCACCACAGACAATATCAAACAGTCCTGTCAATCTCCTACAAGGTATAAAGGCAGGCGGAAGACTGAGAACAAAAAGTTCATTCCTTGTGACTGTTTCAGTCTTCGACCTTGGGCTTGTGAGTTGGTGTAGTACCAAGTGAAGAGGATTCTTGGCAATCAGGAACATAGAATGGATGTATTTTCTTCCATAAGCCACCCAAAAGGCTTGTCACGGTTGTTTATCATCCGTTTGGATTTAGTTGGGGGGTGATAGGGGCAAAAGCTTATTGCTTCTCCAGACTGATTTTCAACTGTCTATCATTAAAATGAAATAAATGTTTCTAAATGAAAAATAGCAGGGGGCATAGTTTTTTTCTCCTTTAAATATGAATGAAGGATTATCATGCAGTTTATGGAACTAGAACAGAATACTGAGGTGTTAGTTTTATGTGTCGTTGGTATCAATAAAAGGACCGTATCAGAGAAGGCAGATGTTATAAATTGGCTCCTTTGGGTGGTCATAAAAATGCAGAATGTTGGACTTCTATAAAGACTCACAAGTTTGGGGCCTGATGTTAAAATAGTAATTCATCATTGACTTGCATGCTTTTTACAAGGCAACATGATGAGATTTGAATATTATTTTAAAAAATTATTTCAGATTTGACAGTCTAGGACTTTTTACACATGCTAATAGATCTTTTATAGAATAAACTTTTTAGCACTTTTTTCGTTGCCTACAGAGCATCCTAATCTTAATGACATTCTTTTTTATCAAATTCAGCTTTGTTATAGAACTTTCATTTTGGAGGATAAGAAAAAGAGTCTCATCTTTGTGTTATGATAGATGGCCTCACTAACTGTGTGGTTAATGTAAGAGGTTAAGATATCAGTGCACAAGTATGTTAGTGGGGAGGCTTACTGTCACAAAAGACGTGGAAAGCCTAAAGAAAACCATCTGCAAGGGCTGAATAATGCCCAGGCTGGTGCATTATGAAGGGTGTGAGGGTGTGCCATTACTGTCTGGGTTTTGAATGTAGGGGACCCATCAGAAACTGGTATCGTCAAAACCTCTGTTTCTTTTGTCATTTCATTGTGATGCATATGATTTCCATCTGCCCTGCTGTAATGCAAACTGCATGACTTGAACAGCTTTTTTTTTTTTTCTGTTGCATTGACACATTTGCTTTATACTTAGAGGCTTTCTTAATTTCTGACTGCTTTGTACGTGTTCCCTTCCAAACTTGTCACGAATGTGTCCTTCCTGGTGTTGAGAAATGAACTGTTACTGCTACTTGAAGCTATTCAGGCCTAAGGAAATTCGCACTGGGAACCGTGTTGAGAGAAGGACAATGTTATAGATTGTACTGACTGTGTTGTAGGAGAACCTAGATTCCCTCTGCTGTTGCTGTAGGACTGGTATTAATCAATAGACAATCTTTCTAACAAGGAAACAAATGGGTGAAAAGCACTGGAGGTCAGAGGAGTTAGGCAGTTACTGGCTTCTGTAGCTAGCAATGGCTTTTGGAGTTTAAGTGACGAACTTACTTACTGAAACTGTTGTAAGAGCTTCCTGTATAGAACTAAGTTATATTCTAAACTTTGTGACCAAGGGTAGATAAGGTGAAGATGAGGTCACTGCTTCAGGTTCAGTTGAGGAATCCTGTCTCTTCAAGAATTCCCTTAAATTGCCTACCAAGTTGAAGGAAATCCCTGGGATCCAACTGGAATATTTAGATATTTTCATGATACTCCTGGGCAGCATCAAATTTCATAAAATTCTTTGAATTAGAAGAGAATTTTCTAAATGAAAAATTCTTGAAAGAAATGAACTCTAGAATATAAATCTAGTAATGAATGTATTGTATTCAAGTATGGACTAGATTAATTTTTTTATTGTTATTAATGTTAGTAATACCCTCTAAACCTGTAATAAGAATGCTGTAAAACAGAATCACAGGCCTTTAAAGTGAAATGTAGATGTCAGTTGTGTTCACACACTAGAAGGTGTGCTAGCACAAAACTAGCTAAAAGAGGAGTACACCGTAATTATATATTCCTTTAGAAATGCTGTTTTTTCTCCGGTATGCCAGGGAAACGAACTTTGGTTAGCTCATGTGCTAGGTGTTACAAATGACAGCGAGTGCCCCTTTTCAAATCTTTTGTTTCTTTTCTTTTCCCCCTGTGCAAATAACAAAGCTAAACATTGCAGAGTGCTGTTAAACGCAGAGTTTATGATCTTTGTGAACAGGCACAAAGTATTGACTTAAGGGAGTTGAATAATGTCTGACATGTAAATTTAAAAAAAAAGAGAGGAGCCATTTGACATATTTAAATAGGTTACTGGCTGAGTACAAGAATGAAAATAATGTTCTGGGATGAATGTAATGGAGAGAACTTGACAGCATGGCTAATTAGAGAGATGTCTTGTGTCTCAGGGCAAAATACCAGAACCCCTGTGACCTGGCATAGACAAAACGTCGGAGCAATAGAGAAACTCATATATTTAAACAAACAATCCTGCTGCTTTTGAGAATTAAGTAAACTGTTCTATTATAATTGAACAGAAATGGCTATGTTCTGAGAACCAGACAGATTTGATGAGTTTCACAGTAGGGAAATAGAAAATAGGCTGCTGGAAGCAGTCCTGTCATGCTAGAAGAGCAGCCTAAATGGCCTAGGATGCTTTTTATTTTTCTCATCCTTTCCAAGATCTTTGTGTTCCTAACACCTCAGTGGTACTGTAAGTGTATCGCCATTGGCTTTCTCCTGAGCGGTAGAGCTGTGTTGAGCATGTCCGGTGCTAAATTAGGAAAGTGTGCCTTTTTCAGGCTTCAGGTAGTGGAATGCAAAATGTTTCCCAGACTTTTCTGTCCATTGACCAGTTCTGATGGAAAGTATGCTTTTCAGAACAGATTGGTGAGGATGCAGAATGCTATTTTTATAAATGTACAACAAACCTGGTGCTTTTGTGAGCAATATATATATATATAAAACAGAAGAGAAGTGTCAGGAGAAAGCTAACATCCTTGAAGTGTTTGACTTTTTCCAAAACTTTTAGATTTTGCCAATCTTCTTCTACTGCTGAGCACTTCCACACAAAAGTATCTTGGCTGTGATTCCAGGCAGGTTACACTGTTCTTAGTTTGCAGGACTGTGCTCTGCCCTGCACAGTGTGATCCTGACCCCTCAGCAAGCTCACAGAGAGCACAGCGCTGCTGGGAAGCTCTTATGGGTTTTTAGTCCACCTTGAGCTGATTTGTTGAGGGCTCAGCCAAGCACCAGTACAGGGGCACCGGAGAGAGAGGCAGGATCGGTTCAGGCCAGTGGAGTGTCTTGGCTCTCTACCGTGGCATCGGTGGCGTTCATCGTTGGCTTACGCGTAGCTTATGCTTTGCCAAAACCCTACAGGTGCGTCAGACCTCTTCCTTTATCTTACAGTGTGCCAAGTCATTGGCATGTATGACTACACTGCACAGAATGACGATGAGCTAGCGTTCAATAAAGGCCAGATTATAAACGTCCTTAACAAGGAAGACCCAGACTGGTGGAAAGGGGAGGTGAATGGACAAGTGGGTCTCTTTCCATCCAACTATGTGAAGCTGACAACAGACATGGACCCGAGCCAGCAATGTAAGTGACCCTCTCTGCTGCCGTGCTGTGATTGTGTCGAAACATGCAGCATTGCTGTGATTCTGCTGCGGTTCGCAGAACTCAAAAAGTTTCACCACTGCTGCACTTGTCAGAGTCTCTTTGAAGACCTTCTGTAATGCAAACCTTACTTTATGTTTGTTTTATTTTTAGTTCCCATCCCCTTTGTAGCATGTTACCCTTTTATCATTTTTGCACCATGCTGTTTACATGCCTGACTCATTTTCCTAGCTTGAATTTGCTCATTGTTTTGTTTTGCTTATGTGTTGTTTTCCTCCTTTTTCTAGGAATCATATGTTGTCCATCCCCCACTCAGGCTTGAAAGTCCTCAAAGAGACCCACTATCCCATATCACTGCCCAGAGGGATGATGGGAGATGCAGCCTTGATCATGTGGCTTCCAGCATGATCATCTACTGCCTTCTGAGTAGAAGAACACACTGCAGAGCAGTTTACCTCATTTTACATTAGTTGCATGTAATCGCAATGTTTGAGTTAATTACCTACAGATATAGACGCAAAATTAAAATGAAACAAAAAAAAACACACAAAAAAATCAGAGGATAGTGGGTCCTTTTGCGGCTTTCAGAGTTACCAAACTAATTTTTTTCACCTTCACACAGGTGCTTTCGGTAGTTTAAAAATTATTTTTAAATACGTATTTTAGCCTTTTAAAGGAAAAGTATAAATTAAGTTTCTTCATTGCAATTTTGTTTGTGCAAAAAGACCCACTATCAAGGAATGCTGCATGTGCTATTAAATTGTTCCAAATGTCCATAAATTTGAGACTTTATGTATCTTCCTTTTTTTATTGTTCACTTGTCCAGTGTTGTCAATATGTCCTTTTTTTTAATTATTTTTTTTAATTACAAAAGAACAGAAGGAGTTAAATCAGTTTAAGGAACTTTATATGTGCCCAATTACGGATAAGGTATTTTATTGTAGTTATTGTACTGTATGTATCAGGTGTTCCTTGTTGAGTGTGTAATACATTGTGGAGAGAAGAAATTAATTTCCTCCCAATGCAAGAGATATTAACCTTGCATCATGTTATCCCAGTTATGTTAATTTTATTTTGCACATTACTTGTAGCTGCATTCAGTTAGAAAACACCTTGGTTTGTGTTTGTCTCAGATGTTTCGCTTTTTGCATTTTCGTATCAGAACTCAACAGAACGCTACATTCATGTGGGATTTGAGAATTAATTTCTTTATTTTCATCTTGATCACGTGAAGTTTGATTTCTCATTTTTACTTCCTTATGATTATGGAACAACACATTTTGAACAAGTGATTTTCCTGACAAGAAAGAATGTATAGAAAGATCTCCCTGCAATTAATTTCCGATGTTTACATTTTTTTAAACTAGACTGTGGAATTTATACAAATTAATATTAAATGGAGCTTACAGTCAAGTTTATGTACTAGATGTGCTGTAGCTAAGCCATGTTTGTCTTTCCAGCCTTAGTGACAAGCTCTGGATGAAATGCGTGGTGCTGTCAGTGCAGAAACCTTCTCTCTCTTCCTAATGCCTCAAGCACAATATAGCCGTTCTACTAATTACTTTACCATCTAGTTATGTTCTGGTTTATGTATTTCATTTATTTCTAAATTTCATGCTGGCAGTGTTGTAGCGTTTCTAATCCCGCCCCATCTCCCTCTTCCTGACCCGTCGTGTGGTGCAAAGAACAAGTGAAGCTCCTTATTCAATTGCACTTCAGTATTTCATCAATATGAATGTAAATTATATAAATATATAAAAACCTGCAGCTTTAACAACTGTAATACAGCCTTTAAAATTAGTTACATGTATAGATAATTAAATTCTTCATATAAAAGATAGACTAAAATGTGTTTGTTGTCTTGTTGCTGTGTACACACAGAATTCACCAAGTGGCATTGGGGCATGTAATGAATTTGCCACCAGAATAGCCAGAAGCCCACCTGTTTAATTTCAGAATGACATTTGTCTTCTTTCTTTGAATGTTATTTCGATGTAATTGCTCAGATTGGTCATGATTATGTGCAAACTTCTGCACCTTTCTTTCTCAGTTTGGTGGTTTCTACATGTTGCAAATCAGTTGATTTTTTTGACACTATACTGGTCGATGTGTTAAGTATTCTTTGTTGTTTTACCTTGGGTTTACATTGACGTAGGGTCTCTGTTTTATGCCAGAAGTTCTAGTCTTGAAACATGCACGGTTGCACAGAGTTTCTTTCTTTTTAGGATAGTATTTAACATGCACAATTTTTTCCTTTACCACTCTGCTGTTAAATTTCTTTTTTTTCTTCTCCATCATACCCACTTGCTGAAAAATGTTCTGCTTGGTATGACAGAAATTGAACAGATCATAACACTTATTTTCAGTGCCCATTGTTTTGTTAACTGAGGATGATGTAGCCAGATTTTACTCCACTATTTCAATATTTTGTGCATTAAAATATTATTTTAATGAAAGGATATCTCTGTTTTCCCCTAATGAGCTGTTCTGTTGAAAGATTTATAACTTGACTGAAAGCGTTTGTCCTAAGGGACATTTTGGTTTTTATGACTTCAGGCCAGAAGTCTCTTTATATATTGAAATATTGGCAATACTTTGGATAGAGGGGATTCAGATGGTGCTTTTTTTATCACGTTACTTCAAGTGAGAATTGCAATAAAGATGTAATAATGTGCTTCTTAAAAATTCTGAGAGTGCTGTCTCATAAAAGATTTTCAAAATCACGGTGACCTGAAAATTTCTGGGATGGTTTTTCTACTGAAGTGAAAGTTACAGCCTGAAGTTGTCCCTCTGTACGCGCACGCACACACACAGCTTTATCAATCTGTTTTTGAGAACAGTTAACTCACAAAAACTTCAAAACACCTTTAAAATGTCCTAGACAAAGATATCTGAACTGTTGTAGCTTATGTTGATACACAGTGTTGAAATATCTACAAAGTTTATTTACTTGATTATTAAACTTTTTACGTGTACTACTATAGCTTGGCACATGGTAGTGTTCAAATCTTCCTCATCATCAGTGATTTCTGTTGAGTAGCAGGGAATGTGCTGCTACTTGTCTACATTTTTGGTTATATATATATATATAAAAAAAATATTGATGAGAACAAGAGTTTGAAAGCAACTCTTTAATAAAGAAAATGGATTATTTCCATCAACAAGAATAGTTTCCAGGGTTGTGTCTCCATCCAGTTTTCACCCTCTCTTTGCTTCCCAGTTCATCTGAAAAGGTCTTTAACCTCCCAAGACACGCAGTCCCCTCCCAAAAACATAAATCCGTGCTGCAGCAAGCAAAGCTGTC
Source organism: Apaloderma vittatum (assembly GCF_000703405.1). NCBI lineage: Eukaryota > Metazoa > Chordata > Aves > Trogoniformes > Trogonidae > Apaloderma > Apaloderma vittatum. The sequence goes on along the minus strand of NW_009731331.1, from coordinate 30,484 downwards.
TCCAAAAGAGCGCTTCCCTCCCGCGAGGGAGATGTGCCTACACTCTTTTTTCCCTCGGTCCTTGAACTTTTGGCTGCAAGGCCAGCACTAATCCCAATCGAGGCTGAAACAAGACTTAGTTGAAAATAAGAAAATAAGAAGCCGTTCGGGTGATTTTGGAATTTGTTCATATTTTAAGTTAGCCTTAAGAAAAAAGAGCAGTCTCTCTGCTGCTTAGTTAATGAAATGCTTTCTTTGTATTCACTTTCGTGTGCTGAGTACCTTTTCCCTTTGTACAGGAGCTGTCATTTAAGGGCTGTAGAGGAGACTGAACATAGAGACCACTTCAAGTGGTGGTGGGTTATTTTTTTTCACAGCTTTTTCTGTTTATCTTGAGAAGAATTTCCTCTGTATTCAGCTGCTGAGGAAGAATTCCCATGAATGTTCTTTCAGGGAATTTGTTGATACCAATACCAGTACTTCAAACCTGTCTTGAGACAACTCAGTCTAAAACATGGGTTTATCAATTACATTTTGCTTTGTATTCAGAATCAGATTTATTTCAATCTCAATTATTTTGGAGCTTCTGTAGGATCTCTTTTAGTCCCCATGAGCTCACTGAACTCATTTTAAAATGGTCTATTACCATAACCTTTCCAGCAAGGCAACAAAATAACTGCATGTTCTCTGGTTTTAAAGCAGTTCTTTTTAGTTCCTTGCGATTATTGACTCTATTTAACTTCTTGTTAAATAGCTTCTTGTATGCAGCCCGCTTCTGATTACAATAAATGGCTTATTTTTAACTTTTTTTTAGACCACTTCAATAAAACCAGGGACACCATAGCTCAAATACTATTTAAACAGCTGAATTGCAAGCCAAGTGCATGCACACAGGCAGCCGGATGACAAGCTGCTGCTTAGCTAAATAGAAAGCACTAAGGTGACCTTTCAATTCCAAACCCTGAGTGAGTGTTTTCAGAAGGTTGTCCTGGGTGCAGTTAAAAACGTAAATTATTTTCACAGAGACTTCATTTCCCACATGTAGACTTTATGGGCTTTGGTACTTGTTGTTTGATAGCCTGCAAAGGAATGCTTTGCCATGAATAAAGATTCATTTTGAGTTCTTGTCCGTGTGAAGAGACATCAGGAGAGTTGCGTTAACTATCTGGTGTAACCTGGTAACGTTCCTAGTATGTGTAAACATAATTCTGATACGCTCAACAAATCTCTGTAGCTTGTTACAGCAAGTTTCATAGCTGTTTCATTCCTCTCCCCTTTCCATACGTCATAATTTGGAAACTTCGTTTCAAAACCAAACCTCAAGAAGCATCCCTGTAGCGTGGCACAGAAAACTCAGATGGCAATATCTGCATAGAGCCAGAAAGTAATTTGGATCAAACCTGTACCTCATCTTCTATAACTTTTATTAATCCTGTGGAGCGACACAGAGTAAGAAGTCAGATTGTAGAGCATGTTTAAACTTGTGAAATAGTTGTAATTAAGCTTTTCATGGAAAAGGTAGCTGTTGGTGTCTGAAGGTAGGAAGATGTCCATACCAGAGGTATCTGTCCTACAGCAAGCGGGAGTAGAGCTTTCGGAAGGTGTTGTGCTCCCTAAACGCAGGATTTGGCCCCTTTTTCCAGTACAAGCTTCTCCATTTGTTTCTTCATGCCCTGCCTATCCTTGCCAGCCTGACATCTCAGACAAGGAGGAAGCTCTGTGCCTCTTAGGCCTGTCCAGGTACCAGCTATCACCCAGAGAGTGCTGATCCGATGGGATGTCTTGCCCAGGGAAGTGGTGGAGTCACCGTCCCTGGAGGTGTTTAAGGAGAGGCTGGATGTGGCACTTAGTGCCCTGGTCTGGCTGATGTGATGGTGTTGGGTCGTGGGCTGGACTTGATGATCTCAGAGGTCTTTTCCAGCCTCAACAATTCTGTGATTCTGAGATGCTGCCAGCTCAGCTGGGTACCCACCAGCAGACAGCTGGGAACTGGTGCCAGTGCTGGCAGAGTGCTGCTCAGAGATGGGCTCAATCAGCGTTGCAGGTGCAGGTTTTCTATAACCTGGCCCCGATGGCTGAAACCAGATTCATGGGGTTTATCCTTTGTTGGGTTTTTTTTTGGAGGGGAGGCACAGAAAGACCTGAATCCAGGAAAGATAATGGCTGGAGGTTTGCCTGAGAAAGTGACAAAAAAAAGAAAAAAATAAAAATTTTTGTTAAAAGATTTGAACTTGTAGAATGCTGCATTTAGTTACCACATTTCTGATTCCAAGTGAAGTACCTGTGCAGCATCTTTGGTTTTGCAAAAGACAATATAAAACTGGACCGTGCAGCTCCTTCTGCTTGGATCCAGGCTGATGCTCTTGACTGATTTGCTGTTACGGTACAATAAGTGGTCAGATAGGTCCCGAGTTATAATTCAGAGGTGAGCTTTAAAGCTACCCAATGTGAAAAAAGCCAGTCCAGGAGTCAGTTAACTCTGCCCATTTATATCTTTTTTTGCATCCATGCCATCACGTGTAGGATTTTATTCTCCCAAGCAGATTCTGGAAAAAAAGTGTTAGACATATTCTGTTTTTTTTCTAGAAGGATTTAGTAGGTTTCCTTCCTAGCTGTCTCACCTGTTTTCTTCCCCTCCTTCCCTACTGAATACTAAAACTTCTATTTTTTTTCCATAGAAAGTAAATTACTGACCTAAAACACTGCAGAAAAATTTTACTATTGCAAAATGAAGATGGTGGTAGCATATCACAGGTTGAGGACTGCACTTGGGCATCTTCCAGAATTTTAAAAATAAAAGGAAAACCGAGATTATTATGAAAGATCCTTGAGTCTGTTTCTTGGCCTCTGTGGACTGGCAGTGGCAGTTCCTCCACCTGACAATAGGTGACTGGTGCAAACCGGAGGAGGAGGCACGTGTGTTGGTGGTGACTGGTCTTGGCAAAAACAAAGTATTGCTTAATATTTTTGCAAGTGGGACTCTCCAGACTTGTTTCTAGATCCTACTTCCATCCATCTCAGAGGGGAGCACAATGCTCTAGCAATAAATGGACATACTAGTCCAACTGAGAAATTCTGAACAGGCTGAAATCATTGATAAAGCTGTGAAATGGGATTTTGCTCCCTGCCAGGAGCTTGAGATGAGAGATATCATCAGACTCTGTGCTGTCCTCAGCAAAAGCCTGAGGTAGTCTCTCAGTGGAGGGTCCATCCGACAAGACATTTATGGGAAACTGGTGGCTGCATCTGAAGCAAGTTGATTAGAAGTTGGAATGGTGAAATGCTGTGATTTGTCTGAGGGAAGGAATGCTTATCATGATGTGCAACTCTCTCGTGTTTAAGGTTTTGGAGGAAAAATGTGAAGTAATTTTTTACTGCTTCTGGTTCCCTGTAATAGAACAGATTCATGTCTACTGTGATCTTGTCATTATGGACTGGGCCAGCATGAGATTTACAGGGAAATCTGGCAGTTACATTGTTTAAAAAATCTTCCCAAATTAGAAGAACTCAGAAGTTATGCCCATGTACATGGATCAGCAAATTCCACAGCTGAAAAAGCAGTATCTTGTGCATTGCTTTCAAGCGTAGTGCTTAGCTTGTGAGACCTGTGCTTCCAGGGATGACTTTGTAAGGAAAAGGAACAACATGTTTGCTTCCTAGAATGATATTTGAAATTGTTTTTTCATTTCTAGAATCCCTTAATCCTATGGGTCCTATGGTGTTAGGAGGTCAAAGCAGAAATTTCTATTTAGAGCATTTGTATGTTGGTTCTCGAAGTCCAGACAGAGTAGCCAGTCTGATGAGTCTGTGCAAATCCCTCTGTTTGGGTATTCAATTAGAGGTGCTAGTTATTCAATTAGAGGTACTGGTTATTCAATTAAAGGGCAGAAAATTGTCTACGCACAGCACTGTGCACCTGCGAAGTTAGCTATTGTAATTTCCCCGTTCTCTTCTGTGTTTACTAGAGTGTAACTAAGGATTCCAATTCGGCACCTCCTAGGTGGGATCCGGCACTCAGAGCAGAAAAGAAAATCTGAAAGAATGGGATGTTCAACTGAAGAAACAAATGCCAGTGCCTGATTTTAAGTACTCGAATGGCTGTATGCATGAGGGACTTAGAATCATAGAATCATAGAATGGCCTAGGCTGGAAGGGACCTTAGAGATCATTTTAATCCAGACTCCCTGTCGCCAGGGATGCCACCTCTCGACTAGATCGACTTGTGTACTTTAAGTTAGAAACATTAACCAATTCTACGAAGAGATCCTGTACTTCACCCACAGTGGAGCTTTCCCATCTGTCGGTGGAAATGTCTGATATCAAGGGTGCTTTCTAGCCCCTTGCAGGAGTCCCTTTTAGTGCATTGAATTAATGAATGATATTATTACAGCTGCAAGTGGAATTTAGATGTTCATAAAAGTACTTTGCCCAGTACTTTGGCGTCCGTGAAATACTAGCTAGAGCCCTATGGCCTGAAGTTCCCACTTGGAAAGGGCCCAGTTCTTCTTTAGTGTTTTTATTACAAATACAAGAAAAATCTTCGTACTTGTGCATCTCATGAATAAAATCCCTAATCAGAAAAGTGTCTCCTGCATGTTCTGCTCAGATTGAGGCAGGCTATTTTCCCAAATATTTAGTGTTCAAAAGTAGATCATTTGTTGAAGTTCAGAGTAGCCCATTTATATCCCAGTTGGCTGGCTGTCAAGGTAGCCGCTGAAATATATTACGATTCAAAATGTTAAATGCTTCTTCTAAAAGCTTGGTGGTCGGAAAACACACTTGAAACCAAGGTCATCAGCGTCTTTGAACAGTGAACTTCCTCAGTCTCTAGAGAAAAATGATTAAACACTTTGTTCACTTTTAATGAAGCTGACAGTGCAAGGGGAGAACTAGTTCTGTTTATTAGACATCTGACTTGCATGATAACTGAGAAAGTGCTCTGAAAGCATCCATTTATTAAATAGAACTTTTGGCTTTTGAAAAGTGTGTAGTGCTTTAATTACTTTGGCATAAAATTGATAATTCTCAAAACTTGCTTTTCATTTCAAGCAAAGTTTCGGTCACATCTTCTGAAGTACTGCAATGTGCTATATCTCAAAGGAGAGTTACTCAGGATGCTTGTGCTTCCAATCTGATCTGGTTTCATCTTCTTAATCATAGATGAAACTACTTTGGCTCCCTGTATCTACTTTTCTTTGTCTTTCTTTTCGTTTTAGTTATTTTTTCAATCAAATCTGTCATTGCTTTTCCAGGAGCACATATTAGTTGAAACAGCAGTTGAAAGTAGTCCATGAAAAACTTAATCGCAATACAAGCGGACCTTGCTAGTGACATAGTGCAGAATCAGCTCGAGTTACATTAAGGAAACTAAAAATGCAATAAATACTATCTGACTATTAACTTTATATGCAAAGAACTAAACGAGTTGTTCGCAGTGTGATGTGATTGGGAGCGGCAGTGGTTAACTTCGTGAAAGCACGTACAAACATCTGATCTAAAGTCATCCCTGTCAGGTCTCAGTAGATTGAGGTCGTTGCTGATGCTGTTAAACAACATAAAAAAACCCCTTGACCATTTCAAACCCCATGAAGCAAAAGTCCTCTTGAGTATTTTTCAGTCAGAACTGGAAGGAGAGAATTAAACTGAAGAATTTTCATTGTCTAGAAATAGTTGTAAATAGTACATTTATAAAGCAAAATGTTTTCAACCTGTTTGAAATAATCTTTTCTTTTTGAAATGTATTTTAGTTTGTGCAGAAAAGTAATACAAATAGTCTTAAAAGTGAAACTGGAAGAAAACGTTGTTTGCCGATCTCAGAAGAATTTAATTAAGCTCAGCTGAAACATACCATCTTACAGAAAAAATTGTAATTAAATGTTCTCTTCTAATTCAGACCAGAATATAAAATTTACAATTCTAGAATTTGTATAAAAATTCTGGCATCTACACGGGATAAGCACAAAGGAAGTGGGTTGCAAAAATAAAAGGACAAAATTGCTGGGAGACGAGTTCTTAGTCACAAACTTGTCCCATGCCTTTAAAGGTAAAGGAGGACAATAATCAACCCCTTTGGCTTGGCCTCTAAATTAGTGAAATCTGTGGAGCGCTCTCCATTGACTGTCATGCGTTCTGGCTCAAGTCCTTCGAATATTTAGAAGGAATTTTTAATTGAAGTGTGAAGATGTAAATAAGCTCTGCAATACCTTCTTGTTTAGGATGCTTGCCTTGACTAGAAGGATAAATGAATTTAAATACATTTAGCGTATCAATAAGTTGAGGGCTTGTATATAATTCTAAAATTCCCATCAGAGCGTTAGGGTCACTATAACAATTCTGTTCCTTTTTATGATATCCCTACCTTTTTTTTGGCAGCTATATCAGATGAAGTCTTTGCCCCCTTTTTTTATTAAAGCCATCCATTTTGAGATTTATTTTACAGTGTGGCTTCACTTGAATGACCCAACTAAAAAGGACAGTGAACTTCAGAGTGAGGTTAGAAATGAGCTGGTGGCAGTGAGGGGGACTTCTAAGCTTTGCTGTCAGAGAAAAGCTAGCACTTAGAAATGGCCTTAATTTTTTTTTTTTAAAAAAAGGGAAAAAATAGGTGTTAAATACAGTGTTTTGAGTCACTAAGACCTGAAGCATTGTTAGCCTTGTGCCATTATGTGTCAGTAATGATTAAGTGAACTGAACAGGCAGTAGTTTACTGTTCATTAAGTGTTATTGGAACTGCTACAGATCTGAATCCGTTTGCCAATGACTGTAAGTAAAATCTAGGATCATCTTGTGTTTTCCAGGGTGTGCAGACTTGCATCTTCTGGATATGTTGACACCTACCGAAAGGAAAAGGCAGGGATACATCCACGAGCTCATAGTCACAGAAGAGAACTATGTAAATGATCTGCAGTTGGTCACAGAGGTAAGACGGTACAGCAGCTTTAGGAGCAGGTTTTAATCACTCATCTTTTTAAAACAAATCCATAATTTCACTGTGCAAACTCATATCACTGCCGTGTTTGACTTTCTAGGGCTTACCTGTATTAAATTTCATATATATGCCCCCGCCCTGGAAGTGTTCAAGATGAGGCTGAATGATCCTCTGAGGAACCTGGTCTAATGGGAAGAGTACCTGCCCCTGGCAAGGGGCTCAAAACTAGATGAACTTTATCCCTTCCAACCCAAACAGTGCTATGATTCTATTCTATCTATCTGTATAGAGATATATATGCATATGTGTATGGTGTGTTGCAACTAATGTAAAACTCTTGGTCACTGTCACCAAAACAGATGTTTAAAGTATTGTTCTTTTTGTTCCTGATTTTGAATGTTTATTTTTCATGTTTAAGTTCTTAAAGTGCATTTTGCACATTCACTGTGGTGCTCAGTTATCACATACTGTGATTTTTTTAAAATGCTACAAGGTGCCTGTCTTGTGTGGAAGAGAAAGGAATTAGTACAGGCAACTTTCTTAGAGAATTCTCTTGACAAGAGGAAAGCCTTTTTTTGAAAAAGAGGTCAACATAGGCAAACTTGAGACACTATGAGATATATTGTAACCTCTTCCACAAAGGAGTCCAAAGATGTATTTTCAGTTGTGTTATTAAAGTAATCTTGGGATATTTTGGAGGAGACCTCTGACTAAAATTCCTATGTTTCTAACAGCTGATCCAGGTCATAATTAACACCACCAGCACAAATTTAGGATATTCTCTTCTAAAGCCTCTTTTAATGCCACTCACAAACACGTTCTCAGGGAACACTGTGGATCTCTAGGGCCCAGCACATGTTTGAAGTCTGTTCCCCTGAGTGTCAAGCGCTACTCTCTGATGTAAAGGTTTCTCACCTCCAACCTGAGGAAATGAGCATCATCAGTCTTAGTCGCTTTGATTGTAGTTGCCACATACTTTCTAAATTGCTTGATTTTCTTAATCTGTAGATCTTCCAGAAGCCACTAATGGAATCTGAGCTGCTAACGGAAAAAGAAGTTGCTATGATTTTTGTTAATTGGAAGGAGCTGATTATGTGCAATATAAAACTACTGAAGTAAGTTTTTTTTCCCCCCATACTTCTCAATAACAAATTCCTGTGCCGCTCCCCCCAGCTTCTCCTTTTAGCTGCATGAAAATATTTACCACTTATGCAAATAGTAACAAAAAGGGCCATGCATTTTTCCCTCGTTGGAAAAAACAAAATATTAAGTGCTTGCTGTGACTTACTGTTGTTGCGCAAGAAAAAATACAGCACTTCTTTGCTGAGTAAGTATTTGCACTTACTTTGCTCTTGGTGTACATGCACTCCAGATAGCAAGATCTACTTGACTACTCCTGAGCAGCGATGCCTGACAAGGTTACCCACAGTCCTGCCTTAGATTTTTATTTCCATTATTGCAGCCCGTACCCAGTTACAGTCCTGTTATCCTTGAATGCTAAACAAGGCACAACGAGGTCTGCCTCCCTTATTCCGAGTTAGCTGATGCATTCCTTTAGTTATTGTAGGCTTACAGCACCTGGACGAGCTGTTTTGTGAGAAGTAGCACCAACGAAGCTTGGTTTCCTCTGGATTTGTGTTCAGCGTGCCCTGCACCCTTCCTCCCAACACCTCCAACTTCTGCAGCCCCAACTCACTACCATGAAACTCCATGCAGTTCAAGTACCCTCATTTCTCCCTTCATTCTCTGTGGCTTCTGATGGATCCAGTTTCTTCCTGCTTGCGTCCTTCTCGCTCACGCCTGCTGCTCCAGCTGTGTTTGGTTTGGAGGCACGTGCACACAGGTTGATCATCTGGTCATGACTGGAGAAACTGAGTGAGGGTTGAATTAAACCCTCATCTTCATAAGCAAGAGGATTGAGAAAATTCCTTTTTTCCCTGCTGACCTGCAATTTTCATTGAACCTACAGGGATTTTATAACTTTGAGATATCTCCCTTTTTTTGTAAAATATATTTGAAAATGACCCACAAATTGAGGACAAATGCAGGCAGCTCAATGACAGTACATCTCCTTTCCTTAGGAAACCAGGCTAAAAATGAGAAGTAGCTTTGAGCTTAAAGTAGTGGTAAGGATTTTTTCCCTCATTGAGGAGTGTTACCTGTTACTTTCTTTATAAACTAATAGAAAAGGAAATTGCATTCCTTTTTATATTGTATCTGATCTGGCATTGCATTAAGTTCATGTCAAATAACAGTTTGGTTACCACAAGAGGGAAAGGTGTTGGCTTGGGGTGTAATCTTGATTACTGTGTTCTTACAGTACGCAATAAATCTTGTGGCTGATCTCTTTATTATTCAGGGGTCCCTTTGTTTCAATAACGAGTAAGAAATCAAACCATTTTATTTCTTAAGTGAGGAATCGTTCTTTAGTGGTCTACTTATAAAACACACATCACCTTTTCCTGTTCAGGGCTTTGCGTGTGCGTAAGAAGATGTCTGGGGAGAAGATGCCCGTGAAGATGATTGGTGACATACTGACAGCTCAGCTGCCACACATGCAGCCTTACATTCGGTTCTGTAGCTGCCAGCTCAATGGGGCAGCGCTCATCCAGCAGAAGACAGATGAAGTCCCCGAGTTCAAGGAGTTTGTTAAAGTAAGAGAAGCCACAGTCACCATAGATTTTGGATGCTGTAAACTTAGCATATGGTTTTGCTAATTTGCGAGGCATAGTCTCAGATAGCGCCCTGTGTTGGGCTAGAATGAAGAATCTTTAGACAAGCGCTCATTGAAGGAATACATCTTTTCGTTGAAGGAATACAACTATCAAGCCATAAAGTACTTTGTTTAATAATGGTTTTGCTGTTAAATGCTGGGACAGTAAGCAGAGGCCCTTCTCTTGTACAGGCAAGGCAGGTGAAGAACATGTAAAAAATACAAGACATTCTATTGCACTGGCATAGCAATCTAAGAATGGACTTAGCTGGGGCATGATATTCATTTGTTGCCTTACCTTTTCCTTTCTTGGAGGAGCTCATTTTGCAGGGTTTTAAACAAACTGACTAACACCATTTTACCTCTCTAATGTTTCAGAGGTTAGCAATGGATCCTCGCTGTAAAGGAATGCCACTATCAAGTTTTCTACTAAAGCCTATGCAACGGGTAACAAGATACCCACTAATAATTAAAAATGTACGTTCTTTTGCAAAGACGATGGGTTTGGTGCTGCTTTGCTCAGAGTTTAATTGCAGGGTAGTTTCCCTATTTGTGTCAGACTTGGTCACTGTTAGATATCCGATGTAACAGGGAACGTGGGGTATCCTTTTGTATTGATCTCACTGAAGAACATGCAGTAACTCATATGGCTTCTGTGAAATGACTTGGTACTTCCATTAGAAAAAAGGCCAAGGCTTTCACACAAAGAACCAGAAGTCCATAAATGCTAAATGAAAACTTGAAAATTCGGGTAACAGGAGTAATGGGTTGATCTTATGCTCATCTCTGCCTTTTTCCACAGTGTCATTCCCTCCGCCTAGCCTGGGAAAAGGCATTCAGTGTGCAAGCCTGAATGCCAAATTGTTGCAAGTTGCCTTATTGCACAGCTTAAGTTGCTGGATAACTTACAACCCTTTCCTAACTTTCATTTGTCACCTAATGCTTACCATCCCGAATAATGCTATTGAACTTGGCCCAAGACTTTCGCAGGAAAGAGTCGTAAATTGGATGTTGGCCTTTAAGAGATTCCTTAAACAGGCACGGATGTATTTCTGTATGTGGCTGGAATTTACATACTTACATCAGAAGAGTGAGCAGTGTACTGATGCAAAGGCTCTGCAGGCAGGAGTTTATTGCAGCTATCCATAAACAAACTGTGAGTTTGTCTCCTATTTTTCATGTTTGTCAAGGAGGAAAGGAAATTTGGAACATACTGGCTGGCTCTGATGAAAATAAAGAAATAAAACAGAAGTATAGGGTTGACAATATGAGTGCACTTTAACTGCAGCTAATGGATAAGGCTAATGTATTTTATTTATCTGTAGATAATAGAAAACACTCCCGAAAACCACCCTGACCACAGTCACTTGAAGCATGCTCTTGAGAAAGCAGAAGAATTATGTTCTCAAGTAAACGAAGGCGTGCGGGAGAAGGAAAATTCAGATAGACTGGAGTGGATCCAGGCTCACGTTCAGTGTGAAGGCCTGTCGGAGGTAAACAAAGTCCTGTCTAGAGTAACGCAAATGTGGGCGCACTTCTCCACCAGTCGGGAAGAAACCATGGCTCACTTATGGCACTGCATCAGGGGACAAACAGTGTAATTAATCAAGTCATATAATCTTCAATCCTTTGCTTCCGTCTTTCTTTGGCTCCCTTTCACCCCTGCATGTGACACTTTTTGCTGCTCGTGTTACTGCCTTCCATATGATAAACGCTGCTTTTGTTGCCTGGCTCTGGAGTAGCACCAGGTTCAGCACTGCAATTTTCAATCATGACTTTCCATTTTCATAGCTCTTTAAAATCCAATGCTTCTTGTACTCCTGAAGCTATACCTAACCACTTTGGAGTGCTTTAAAACTCATCACAGAAAATATTTTTCCTGAGAAAAAATGGTACACATTTTGAAAACTCAAGAATACTGATCAAATCCCTCTCAAGACTTTACAGAGAGAATCACTGCCTCCTATTACATGTTATTTTTTCAGGTCCCATGCTAAGTTTCTCTACTGAAACTATAATGAGAATATTGTGTCGGTATGTCCTGCAGAAGGATGGAGGATATTTTGTTGGTGAAGATAATAGAGGCAGACAGATCACAACTTGATTTTCAAAGTATGCATTGAGTTTTCAGTTCCAGAAGATAAAAAAGTAATTAGAGCTGGTTGGTTTATAAACTGGAAATAATTGCATTACATCTTATGAAATCTAACTGTTTCAGGGGAAATACATGCATGACAATCTCTAAAGGGTCAAAGACACATTTAGCTGTCCTACAACTAGTACCTGAATGAAGGTGGCTGCTTTTATCTTCCTTACATGATATCGGCCCTAGGACACCAAAAATATTACCTGAAAGACCAACTGGCCTCCTTCTGACACAGTAGTGCCAGTAGCTGCAGCCCTGAATCTGTGGCGAGAAACAATCCAGCCTTCCCCTGGTTTTCTGTCTGCAAAAGGAGCCACTCCAGATCTCGCTGTCTGACTGACTGAGATGGCAAAAACTGTACCACCACCTAGTGAAAATAAACCTGAAAATACCACTTTAGGAAAGGGAAAGCCTCTACTCATCTGGTAACAAACTGCAGATGAGTCTTAAATTCTGCCAGTTCCAGCCAGTGGTCAGCAGCTGTCCTCCAACCCCAGGTATTGTGGGTGAACAAAGACCAGCTACCTGTAATTCCTTTGGTGTGTTTAACAGATGAAATTCAAACACAGTTCAGAAATCCAGTCCTTGTTAAGAAAGCTCAGTGTTTGGAGAGGCTATTCGCAGAGCTACTGCTAATCCAGGACAAGTCATCCTCAGCTCAGTTCCACTCACGGAGATGCATGCGCATGGCAGAGAAACTCAAAAGGAGGCACAAATGCTTTTGGCTTGTCTTGGACTGTCCAGACCATGCCCCGTGCAACTGATGGGCTGCCTCAAACTTTTTTTTCATGTAGCCTTTCTATGAATTGCACTGCTTATCCTGCGCGAGGCAGAGACATTGCTCGTCATCCCTGTGACACAAATGGAAATCAATGTCAGGACTCAAAACTATATTTGATCTCTTTCAGGGGAACCTCGATTGTTTTACTTTATACAGTGCGTTGTTCTTCTTCTTCTACTTTTCGCAGCAACTCGTATTTAATTCTGTTACAAACTGCTTGGGACCGCGCAAGTTTCTGCACAGTGGGAAGCTCTACAAAGCCAAGAGTAACAAGGAACTGTATGGCTTTCTGTTCAACGATTTCCTCCTCCTGACTCAGATCATAAAACCTCTTGGCTCTTCTGGCACAGACAAGGTCTTCAGCCCCAAGTCTAATCTGCAATACAAAATGTACAAAACTGTAAGTACCGCTCTTAAATGGCAACTAAGACGGTTGTACTTTAACAGAGCCTATAGCGGGCAACAGCTCCCATACCAAATGTGTGGGCAGTAAGCTTTATATAGAAGAGGTTTAAAAGCTTTGGCATATGCTGAGGATTCCAGGGAGTGATGGTGAGAAAGCTGTTTGTTTGCTTTAGCGAGATAAGAAAAGATGCTTTTGAAGTTTTGCTAAAAAGACCTCTGCAGCAAGAGGTCACATGTGTCAGGGAGTGATGGGGGGAGCAGTGCTTGCCGCTCTTTGTGGGCAAGGAGAGATTGCGATGCTTCATGAGGCTGCTTGATTACTTCAGAAGTGTTCCCAGACTCTGGAGGCACCTATATCTTTGATAATAAGATTTTAAATTTTTTTTTTCTGGAGAAAGATAGGAGGCAGGCAGAAGGGAAAAGATGCTGCATGCACAAGATGGATCTGTTGTACATTGCTCTGTGTTGAATGTATCTGTTCAGAATTATGTGGTAGAACTCCAGCTTTGCCTAATGTTTTACAGCCCATTTTTCTTAATGAAGTACTAGTAAAATTACCCACAGACCCTTCTGGAGATGAGCCCATCTTCCATATCTCCCACATTGATAGAGTCTATACGCTCCGGGCGGAAAGCATTAATGAAAGGTGAGTACCTGCACAGGCCAGGTTAGTGCTGAATTTGACAAGTCTGGCGCAAACATATGTGGTGTACATGTGCACAGCAGTCTCCAAGCAGTTTATCTCACAAGACTGGAGAGTTCCTTCTGCTTGAGAATAAGCTGATAATGAATATATGAAAAGCAGGGAGAAATAATGATGTTTCTGGTAAGACCGACAGTGAAATGGCTAGGAAAGGTCATATAGGTCATTTCACAACATTTTATGTTAGCATAAGGCAGCCAAAAGATGCAATCCTATCTTCATTGAATCATAGACTCACAGAATGGTTTGAGTTGGAAGGGACCTTAAAGATCATCCAGTTCCAACCCCCTGCCACGGGCAGGGACACCTCCCACCAGACCAGGTTGCTCAAAGCCCCATCCAGCCTGGTCTTGGACACTTCCAGGGAGGAATTATTCTGTTAACATCTTTTTGTTTGTGCCAGTGCACGCGTTTGTATGGCTGTATGTTGAATGACATTGAGAAACAGGTCAGAATTAGAACTTGAAGCAAAAACCTAACAAACTAAACCCAGTTATTTTTCATCCAATTCAATTCAGACTGAAACAGTTAAAGGAATGACAGTCTCAAAACCTCAGCTGGTGATTTTTATTTCTGGCAAGCTTATGGAGACAGGATTATGCTGTCTTGTACTGAAAAGGCCTTATACTGTAAGGCCTTGGAAGATAACTTTTGTTAAAAAATGAAAGCTGAAAGTGCCACAGGCCCCTCCCCCATAATATAGACAATCTTTACTTCCTGCCTGCCTGACAGTGTTATTCAATATTATTTATGCATATAGTTTTTCTTGCAAAAGATTGTACTTTTATGGATCCCATTTGTCCTTTGGGGTGCTGTCTGTCCCGCTGTGCCATCGAGCGGATGAGCATTGTGGTTAAACCCTTGGCAATGAAAGTTGACACAGCCTTTTCAACTTGGGATCCGTTGCACGAATCAGACTATAGCAAAACCATCTGTTCTGTGTCAGAGCACTCACAGCAGTAGTCAGAAACATCTAAACTCTGCACTCTGTTGCGTGCTACAGGGAACCACTGGTGGAAGAAGCCAGATCTTCATATACTGAAGCCCTCTGAAGGTGCCTGCCTCTCTCCATTCACTGCAGAGAGAACCCACAGGGACTGCTTTCCAAATTTGGACACTGTAGTCAAATGCTTTTACTTATAAGAGATACAGCTTTTGACTGTCTTTTGTGCCAGAATTGCTTACTATAATAAATGCAGCATTTTAAGTGAGGTACTTCCATTATTCACTTGCTTTTAACTAAGAGCCTCAGAAATAATGTATTAGCATCAATGAGTGATTAATTTGCCAGTTTAATCTTAAAAGACCTTTGTGATCAAAGGCTTCACTTACTTCTGAAGCTGCCATTTACCATTTAGGGCTGAGCTGGAAAGCAGAATTATCCTTAAGTGTTTTGTTTTCTTGAACAGCTCTCTATGCCGAGTACAGGTGAGTGTTTAGACCCAAATCCAGGCCAGAGTAAGTAGCAATGCCCTCTAGAGTGGCAGCCCTTCATTTTTGGATCAGAAATGGATCCACAACTTTTAAACTCTCTCATTATGCCTTGGTTTGGGTCTCAGGCTCTCTTGTATGTCACAGCAGTTCTTCTAAAGCCTTAAGATCCCTTGGTACCCTTCTTCCATGCTTTTTCATTGTTAGTCTTTCAGTTGACTATATATAAAATGCCCAGTAGGGAACCAAGGTCATTCATCATCTGTGTACTCTCTGAGTTATGCTTCGTATGTCCCAAGGCTTAGAAGGATTTTGGTATGAAACCTCAGGGGTCAAGAAAAGTGGCCATGTCTGCAACACAGCTGTCTTGTATCTGCTGGCTACAAGAAGATAATTTTTTACAACAAAGCAAAAGGCTCGATGAAAGCAAACCTATTATCTATACCTTTTGGTTTCTCACCAAGTTCCTCCTTCTTGCAGTTCTCTTGAGCTTGCTTTGTGTAGTGGGATCTGCTGGCTTGGGACTGTTAAATTCCTGTAAGTGCTCTAAACTCCAGTGAGATTTCTTCCAGGCAGACAGATTCAATGTAGCAAAGCCTGTGATGGGGTCAGAGACTTGGCTGGGAAAGAGGGACAGCTTTACTTTCGGCTGCTGTGCACCAGGGAGGAAACATTAAAATAATATTTTGTAACTTTTTTCTTTCCCTTCCTTCTGAAGGACTGCCTGGGTTCAGAAGATCAAAGCTGCTTCAGAACTGTACATAGAGACTGAAAAGAAGAAGAGGGAAAAAGCCTACCTAGGTACAGCATGGGATGGCAGGGAGGTCTCATCTTTTGTGGAAAAATCCATGGGCAGGAAAATACGTTAATGACTTTTCTCTCTCCTCTTGTTTCACCGCAGTTCGCTCACAAAGAGCAACAGGCATTGGGAGGTTGATGGTGAATATTGTTGAAGGCATTGAATTAAAACCTTGCAGGTCCCATGGTAAGTGTCTCGATTTTTTCATAGCGTGGTTTATCAGACTAGCTTTGAAGGAAGTTCTGTCCAAAACATGTTTTTGTTTAATGAAGCAGTTTTAATGAACTTAAAATATGCAGAAATGATTTTGTGCAGTTCAGTAGTAGTCATACGGTTGTACTGCATTAAGCTTTTGTTTTAGACAAACTTAATTTCTGCCACATAAGCCATATTGTAAGAGATTGTAAGTCATCAGGTCCTGAAATGAAGAGTGGAAGGTGCTCAGCACCTTGCAGAGCAGTGTCCCTGTTCATCATAATGGTTCTGAGGCCACAGTCTTTCTCCTGTGCATCAACTGTAGGAGCAGAAGGATATTTAGGAGGAAGATCACACGCCTAAAAATGCGGTTACTGTTTTCTGTTTGTTTCCATCATACCAGGAAAGAGTAACCCATACTGCGAGGTGACGATGGGCTCTCAGTGCCACATTACGAAGACAATACAGGACACCCTCAACCCAAAGTGGAACTCCAACTGCCAGTTCTTCATCAAAGACCTGGAGCAGGACGTGCTCTGCATCACGGTGTTTGAGAGGGACCAGTTCTCCCCAGATGGTACGTAGCGGGCTGCCGCCCTTCTAAGGGCGTTTTGAAATCTCCCGTTTGGAAGAGGTACAGGCCTGCTAAGGTCGACTGTAGAACCAAAGGGTGGTTTGGGTTGGAAGGGACCTTTAAAGATCATCGAGTTCCAACGCTCTGTATACTGGGAACCTACTCACCTTTGTCTCCCCAGTGGAGTCATCTAGTATCAGCATAAAAGGATTGTAGCACTGTCTGGTTTTTGGGGGAGTTTCCTTTCTTGTGCAGCTTGACAACAACTAAAATGTGGTTTGCAATTCTGCTAAGTGTTAAAAAACCTCTGGGTGCTGTTTACAGATGGATAGATTAATGCAGGAGGGAAAGAAATGTCATGAAGTTCCCTTAATATGCAATAATAGTGGCAGAAGTGAATCCAGGATTCCTAACCTATTCTTATTTTATAACCTGGGATAAACAAACGGAGCATTGAAGAGTGTATTTTGGAGGCATAATCTCTTGGGAAGTATTTGGTTAGGACTGTCACTCATGTGGCCAGCGCCAGTTGGTCCATTGACCTCACTGCTGGTGTGATGCACTACTTGACACCATCCTCTCCAGAGGGCTTCACACTCGGTCTGAACTGTGCCATGGCCTTTGGCTTCTTTTCTAACGTATCATAAAATAAATAAGCTGCTGAAGCAAGATGGCTGTAAATTACACAGTGGATTTTTCTGCTTATGGTACCGTTTACTTTTAATGCTGCTGCTGTCTAATGGGGTCTAGCTAAAATCCTTGTCTCTGCGGATTGGCAGTCCTTGGCCTTCTTCAACTGCAAAAAAATAGTTGGACCAAAGACTTGTTTTCTTCTTTTGTTTCGTTTAGATGGAAGCTTAACTCCTGCGAATTAGCATTTTATTGCAACATAAAACAGTTGTGCCATTTCTGAGCGTGCTGTCTTTTTGCATTTCAGACTTTTTGGGCAGAACAGAGATCCGTGTCGCAGACATTAAGAAGGATCAGGGTTCAAAGGGACCAGTTACAAAGTGTCTCCTTCTGCATGAAGTCCCAACAGGAGAAATAGTCGTCCGACTAGACCTGCAATTGTTCGATGAGCCTTAGAAGGAAAGGGACCAATGTTTTATTTCAGTCTGAGTTCACTGCGATAGGCACCTGCAGAAGATGTCACAAAATCCTTGCTGGTGTGGTATGAAACTACTGCTTGCCCTTCACACGTAAGAGGGTTATCAAAGCAAACAGGAGCATCTTTGTGCCTTGATAATTCTCACTGAAAAATGAATCCCAGTTTAGTGAGGAGATCTCCCTCAATTTCTCTATGTGGAACTTGACGTTAGATTCCTGGGTTTATGAAATAACCCGGTTGTTTGTTGTGCTCCAGTCTGAAAGACTGGCAAACCACATAGGTTGCTGTTCTTGCTCCAGTTACCCTACTTTTTAATGTACATGGAGAAGGCAATGTTGGTAGGTTTTGGAGGCTTTCTGCAGGGTTTTCCCCCTTAAGGAATTCTGTGCCTGTTGCTCAGCAAAGTGATGTGTAAATGTAATGTGAATGGAAGGAGCAGTTCCGCAGTAAGAAGATCTTTGAAGATCTTTGTGATGGCACTGAAGAGACTTAGAAAATAAATAGTCTATATCTATAAACAGAGAAGATTCTATTAACATACCACTTCATGACTCACGTCGCCCCTGAAAATAAAATGCGTACAGGCCTTCTGCACAGAGATGAATGGCACTTGAGAAGTGCCCACCCGCTCGGCACCTTTGGAAGTTGCTGCTTTTCTAGAGGACTGTAGATATTTGAACAGTAAGCGAAGGATTAAACATAGAGCCCTGCTGAATGTCGTGCTATAGCACTCCGATACTCCTTTACTACTGCTGCTTGATTGTGTGACCGCAGGTGGATGGATGATCTGTCACCTGCAGTGGTGAAGGAAAAGAAAAAAATTCATTACTCTAGCTCAGGAAGCTAATTTCTGCCCTGCAGAGTCTAGTTTGCAAAGCAATCAGTGCTGGCCAGTTATTAAATTGTACCGTGCCTAACTGTGTTTGACACCGCATTACTGAATCCGGGGCAGCAGCGTCCCGTAGCTCACAGAGGTGGTTGCGGCAAGCTGGGGTGATCGCAGGTTTGGTGGCAGCGATAGGGGATCTGACCAGAGACCAGAGACAGAGGGCTTGTGGTGGTGCAGAGTGGGTAACCCCAAAGTAAAAGCCTTGTTGTCCTGTGGGGAGTGCCAGGGCTTATATATCCATTTAACTCCATGAATACACACATACAGGCCCACGTCCAGCAAACTTTCCCTGCATTTGGCCAAGCACCAACTTCAAGCGTGCACTTACGTCTTGTTTCCCTTAAGCACGTGCGTAAGTGCTTTGCTGAGTCTGGACTCGAGAGGGAATAGGCCCCTAAGAGTAAAATTCCTCTTTGTTCTGCTCGGATTCATTTTGTTCATGACCTATCATGCATACACTGGTATTTTTGTAAGGACTTCATTTCCGAACGGAAGGTGTCAGCCTGTTTCATTAGCATGTGAACGTTCTTGTGGAGCCTGTTGTTAGGTTTTGGTGTTCCTTGCATGTCCTTTCAGTACTGGTTTCCACCTTTCCTGTATAGGCGGTGTTCTCTAGCACTCTGAGTCTTATTGATTTCCATTAGGAAATTAGGATATATTCATAACGGATAGGTAGATACAGTATGGTAATAAGTGTAAACTGTGCTGGGAAGTGTCTGTGTATTATAATTTCCTAAAAGACCACTGTAATGTTTCAAGCAATGGGAAAAAAAAATGTATGTTGGAGGGACAACAAAGTTTACATTTCATACTTTTCAGAATCGCTTTATTATTTATTTATTGAAGATAGTGTAGAATTTTGTATCAGAAATGACAGACATACTTATGTATTTTTTGAAACAGAACAGAGATGCACACTTTAGTTAGAAACTTTCAACTGACCACATTTTAGAGGGAGTGTAACTTCCTAGGCATGCATTTGTTTACCACTAACTGGCTGAAAACACAATTAAGAGAACTTTAAGTTTCTATTTTTCAATGTTGTTAAGAAAATTGTTTCAATTAAAATATGTAAATAGTACTAAACCCATGCTTTCCTAATTCCATATCAACACATTTTATTAAATATAATGTATATGAAAATACACATTGTTGTGGTAGGATAAAAAAAGTGATAAAATCTATTAATGGAGTAACATTAAATGTCATTGTCTAACCTTTTATCGCTGTCCTAATTTTACTCAGCAGCTGTGAATACGGTGAACGTTCATTTCAGTGTTTCAAAAGTAGCATCACCTTTTTACGGTATCATTTCACCAGCATGAATTGTAGTAATGACTAAACAGACAAACATGACCGAAAAGGCCGTAGGTGTTATGCAGAAATCCTGGCCAGGTTTGCGAAGGGAGATTGGAGGAGCTGCACCTTCCTCTGAGACTCAGCTGGTGTTGGAAGTGGGGGACCCTCAGCTGCAGAGGCTTCTCTCAGACTGCGAACCTTGTCGTGGGCATGTATGAGCGCACCGCTTGGGGAAACTGTAACAGAGCTGAACACTTTCTCGACTGCTGTCGCTTGTGATTTCCCGCTTCCCTCGATGCACGGTGATGCTTAACTGCCGTTGGTGTCAACAGGAGTTACGCAAACATGAAGATGATGATGATGAAAGGCTGGGGTTCGGTTCAAAGATACCTAATGAATCCATCGTAATTGTCCTAATCCTAAAGAGGAATCTTGTCCTAATCTATGTGCATCGAGGACAGAACATACACATACCTTGAAGGCCAGCCGACTGTGTGTCAGGATGTCACAGTTTTTCTCCGTTGCCCACCCTCAGTGCTCTGTAGCATTCTGGCACTGTTTGCTTCCCAGACAAAACTGGTTTTCACTAGGGTTAGCCAGAGGTTCGTAGAAACCCATTGACTCCTGTCTGGTTTTGCCTGTTCAGGAATAGTAGAATCTTGCACATCACTTTTCATTAACTCCATGGTGGCGCGGGCTACCGGTTTCTGCTTTTCTGCCTACAGCTGCATAGACTTCCTACTCCTCCAGGAATTTTACTGAAAAAAAGAGACTCCTTGGCTGTATTGCTACTAGTGCTTTCGTAGAGAAAACTGCAAGCTCTCACAGGCTTGTTTAAGCATCCCCTTATGTTCTGAAGAGTTTGGAGAAGGGAGAGGCACACAGCAATACCTCAGCAGTTAGGGACCTCTTCAGGTATTTGGGACGTTAGCTGGCATTACCACAGTGTATGAAGGTCGAGCTGTCCTCTTATGAGTGCCATGTGCTCACTCTCAGGCCAAACTCTGCTAGTCTGTGCTACTGGTGTGGAATACCTCTATTTATGTAGACCCTGTTTTTCAGATGCTGGTTATTTATTGATCTTTGAATATCTTTGTAAAATAGCACACCTTAGCTCACAGGTCCCTTTCCAGACCCATCAAGATGTGTGTAAACTTTTCCTAATGTCACACAAAACAACCACAGTAATGAAGTTGAAACCCGGATAACACCTGATCGCATTTTGGGTTGAAAGAGCAGATTCATGCAGACTCATGCAGAAAATAATTCCTGCTAAAATGTTGAGGTTGTAAACCTGGATGTTGTGGAATTCTGGGACTGGCTGTCTGCATTTGCTTTGGTAAAATTCATGCTTGTAGAGAGGCTGAGTACCAAGTCTCTCGGTTACTCATTCTTGAAATGGGCCACTGGGACTGGCCCTCAAGGCAGGGTTTCATTTCTACCTTCTAGCAGCTTCCAGTTTTCTTTGGAGAAGACATTTTGCTTAGAAGTAATTCTTCAGCTTCGAACTCATTGGATGGCAGTCAAGCCTTTGTAAAAATAATACTGTGACTTTTTAATGCATTCACTGCCTTCATTGAAACAGCGGTCTTGCTTTGAATAAGCTGGAAAAAAAAAAAAAAGAAAAGTCCTAAGAGGAGAAGAAGCAAAATCTGCAGCTGTAAAATAACATGCAATGGAAAAAGTTGCATTGGTAGTTTGGTTTACGAGCTGTAATTCTGGGAATTCCATTTTTCCCTTAGCTACATTAATTTTAACAAGAACAGCGTTTCTCCCTCGTGCTTCCTTGGTTGTAAGTCTTGTAGAAGAACTGACTTACCAGGTCAGAAACTGGAAGGGAAAAACACCACTTTTATAAATTATTAAAATGACTTTTGAAAGATAATCATAGATGGGAACGGGCAGAATGTCAACATTGTTGTGGCTGCAGACAGGACAGGATAGTGAAAAGAAAGGAATATTTTCTTCTCTTTTTTTCTGGGAGGGGGTGTGGGGGTGGGAGGGGCCTGTTCTTTTAAAATCAGATCTACAGTCTCGCAGCAGAATTTCGGTTATCTGGGACCTCAAGCATCCATAATATAACAACAGTGATTAATAACAAACCACGTGTTTGTCCTCAGGCTGGGAGAGCCACACTGGATTTAGTGCAGCTTAGTATTTATGCAGGAGTTTGCATGGACTTTTTCCTAGAAAAAGCTTTCTTGGTGTTTGTAACAGCCCTCATACTCCTCTTTCCAGGAATTACTTTCTGAGATATACCTCTGAGGTGTGTAGACACTGCGTTATTTCAAGATGCTTTGACAAGGACTTCACAGGCTTCTAATCAGGCTCTTTGCTTTCCTGGTGCCATCCAGGCAGCTCTTGCGACCATCCAGGAAATTCATGGGTACGTGCCCTTTCCATGCAGGGAATTGGCTGCACCAGCATCAGCATGCGAATTTTCTCTCTCTCAAAGGACTTGTTTTCCCAGCCCTTAGCCACATGAGGTATCTGCCAGCGACGCCGTTATGCATCGGCAGGGTCCGTGTCAGTCCCTCCATCCGTATCCCTCCCCATTAAGGACTTCTCTATCAGTGCTCTGATTGCAGGAACCTGGTCTTGTCCATCTGCCTTGAGAGCATTTTCTCCCTGCGGGCAGGAATCAGCCCTTCAGAGGTACCTCCCAGGGAAACCTCCTGAGCTCATTTTCCTCTGCACTTGGTCAGATACAGCTGGAAGTTGTTATATTTGGAGCCAGGTTTGGCTCTCCCCTTTCAGGGGTCTAGCCCACCACCTGAGCGCACCTCTATGCTCTCCTTCCCAGCAGTGCCAGGCTGTGAGCTCCCACTGCCTGTGCTGCGAGCCCGTTGCCTCTGGTTCATTGCTATTAGGGTTGAGGCTCACATTTGAGATCACCCAGGTCCTTTGCTGCCCTGTTGGCTCCCTCCAAGCGAAACACCGGCTGTGTTGCACAAACTAATGCAGCAGGTGACTGGAAAACATGGCCTGCCTCATCCCTCTGCCTTGCTCTGTCACGGTGCCGCTAGGTTTTTCTGCTGTGTACATCTTGTGAGTGAACTGGTGCTTCTATCCTGTAATTAATCAAGTCCTTTGGAAAGTGTCACCCACTCCTTCTGACTCCCAAAGCTCAGCTGTGTGCAATGGCACTGTTTTAGAGACTCCTTTCCAGGCTTCTCCCTCCCAGCTCGTCTGGCAGCAGCCATCCCTGCCGCAGCCCCTGGCTCAGCAAAGCACTGCAGCAGATGCTTAACGTTAATTTGTGCCCCAGCTCAGTGTGAAAGGGCACGTAAAGCCAACCGGGTGCCCATGTGCTTTGCTGGGGATGCGTGGAGGAATTCAAAAGGCTTTGATAAAGTAGACCCTACCTTATGAAGTAGGTTCAAGCTCTGTAAGGATTGGAATCATAGAACCAAAGAACGGCCTAGGCTGGAAGGGACCTTAGAGATCATCTAGTCCAACCTCCCTGTCATGGGCAGGGACGCCTCTCAACCAAATCAGGCTACTCAAGGCTCTGTCCAACCTGGCCTTGGACACCTCAAGGGAGGGGGCATTGCAACAGAGGGGAAGATTGCAACAGAGCAAAAAGCAAAATGCCAAGATTAAGGTAAAATAGAGAAATAGTTCATAGTCTTTGCAGCTGGATCTGTTATCTTTCTTATCTTCCTTAAAGCGGTTTTAACCACTAAACTCACCAGAATTGTATTTTCCAGGCCAGTCATAACTGTTATACTTACAGGCTGCAACACACTTGGAAGTACCGTAAAATAAAAAACCACTAGGCTGACCTTGGCATTGGAAATACCAAGTCCCTTGCCAAGTATAGTGCTGGTAGGAAGCCACTCTGTAAAGCGAGCCTGCACGCAGCCTGTGACTTGACTTGGGCACCGCGAAAGACAGCACGTGCTGCTGAGCTGACACTAAGCCAATAACTGATAAATTACAGAACTTTTTTTTTTTTGTAGATGCACTGAATTATTATATATTTACTCAACGTGAGTTTTTATGAAGGGACTTTTTAAATGTTCACTTTACAATTTTTTTACCCTTTAAACATTAATAAATTAATTTTTGTTACGTGTGAGTAGGGTTGGGGGGGACATATTGTGGATAATGCAGTTTTTGTAGTATTATTAAATGCATTTTCAAAACTATGATGTGACAAGTCCAGACTTCTGCTGCAACAGTGGTGCCTAGTTTCATACTGCTCTGCTTGCCACTGTGATACTGCCATTTAGTCAAATCCACCAGCCAAAACCATTGAAACACAGAAAAGCTGGGAATCAGGTTAAATTGCCTTAGCTTTGAGGAGTTTGCTCTGTACCTACGTTCCACATGTATCCTGGCATTTGTTTAGCCCCAATGCCCCTGTCCTACATGCCTACCAGGGTATCTATAGTTCAATACGTACTTATATATATATATGTGATTATTTGTATATATAATAGAATAACACAGCTATGTTGTTGTTGTCAAATGCTGAGTAAATCTAACAGAAAAGCGTTTATAGGCACCCAGTTTTATTTGTTCATTTAAATATTTTAAAATAAGGACCGTCCTTGAGAAATTATTTTTCTGTACATAGGATATTATGTATTTAGGACCTAATTTAAAAGAATAAAGAACTGCAGTAAGAATGTCTTAAGCTAGCCTAATTGCTTGATGTAGTTGTCAAAGGCTGTGCTGTGACCATAGGTGGGTTCCTTGTGCTGCTTGTAAAGCTGCAAAAGCGTCACTAAGCCTGAATTTAGTGCTCCATTCACGGATTTTAATGTGTCGTGCAAACGAAGAGAGCTGGTGCCTCTTCTGAGAGCCCCCATCCTGCCCACCATGGTGAGTGCAGTTGAAAGGGGAGGGCTGGCATGCAGGGGTGTAGGGGAAAAGGGAGAAACAGAGGCAGAGCTAAAAAGGAAGAGCTTGGTGAGGAGCAGGATCTCGGACCCTCTCCCCCAAAAAAACACGCATGGGTGTCCATCAGATGATGGAAGGGAAGGGGGACCCCTCCCAGCTCTGGTGGTGGCTCCATGGGGACAGCCTTGTGGCGTAACTTGTTCTTGCCAGGAGGAAGAGGGAAGGTTGGGTGCGGGATCGTAGCTCTGGTCTGGGTGCTTGGACCAACTCACTCCCCCTACTCTTGCCCCATCTTACCACGCCTTCCTAGGTTTGCACCACCACGCTCACCCTAGGATGGGCTGCTTTTTTGGGGATGACTGGGCAGCACTGTGCAGAGGGACCTGCATCTACTCTCCTGCACCACACCCCACCACTTCCACCTAGGCGAGGCCCATAGCAAGCCACCCCCACCACAGGTATGTGCACCCACCACCACCGCAAAACAGCTCTGGTCCTGTGGAGAAAAGGCAAAGCCGCCTCTCAGTGGGGTAGATTTTCCTGGAAGGCTTCGTCTCCAGTAACAGCCAGTGCGGAATTACCCTATTCCAGTCCTCAACTTGCTGGAAAGCAAACATCGAGTCCAGCAGCCTTTGCAGACTGTGTAATGGGTACTTTCTACTGCGTTGATAAACTGTTTGGAAAAAAAAAAGTATATAGCCATAGTATTTTTTTTCAGTGTTAATACTTAGGATTGGGGATTGGGGAATTCCCCCTCCCTGCTGGTGGTGGTGGTGTTACTCTTCAGTGCACTTTTTGCTGACAAACAATTGGTATAAATTAGGTCCCTTTTTTTTAATCTCTTAAAAAAGTATTGTACTGTCTGTAGTATTCATATGATCCTTAAAAATGACAAAGCCATTATAAAATAAATCTGGCCAAATAGGAGAAAAAGTTCATTTTTTTTTCTCAGAGAAAATTGAATTAATTCATATTGTTCATTTACATCACATCTAAGTATTCTACAGTAAAATGCTAATACTGTGACATTGGCTTCCCGTGGTTTTTTAAAGCATCCATAATAGATATAATGAATAATTACAAATTGGACACCACTGTTTCTCATAAGACGATTTCAACTGTACTTTGGTTGCTGTGAATGTGTTGTTTCCTCAGCCATGCTCAGTTAAATAATTCTATTTACAGACAATGTCCAACTAAACAAAAGTCCTTAAAAAGCACTCACCTGTTTGAGGAATTGTGCTGCTTCCCCAAATGCAGTCACTGAGGTGGAAACTGCCGATAACAGTTTTTAGGCTGTGCAATTTGTTTGACACGGATGAGACTGTAGTTGTGCAAGTCAAATTAGGCAAGAATAAATCCATTTTTAAAAAAAGTTTAACTGCGTACTGTCACATTTTTGAGAAGTGGTGGAGTGATACAGTGCCACAAACATTAAGTAAATCTTAGATGAGTATTTCTGACAAAAGTACTTCTGAGCAAAGCGGTAAGACTCAGCAGTGGGGAAATAACTTACCAGCATCTGGTATCTGACACACACCACTTTCCACCTCTGTAATCCATTGTTTGGGGTTTTTTTCAGATTCGAAGACTGAGAGTTGACCAAATCTGTAGTAAGACTGAAGAAATAAATAAACTAGCAAAGAGAAAAAAGTTATAAAACCACCCCCACACCCCACACCCCCACACTCTTGCAGCTTGTCAGCCACCGCCTGTGCCTCTGCTGCATTGAGAATAGCTAGTCCCACACTGACCTCTCCCCTAATTTTTGTTAATAATTACCAAATTTGGCCAGCTGCCCTGAGGGCTAACACTCTTGGTACCCTATTAAGCAGCTGTTTCCTTTGTTTAGTTCAGCACCTGCTAACACATGCACCTTGAGAATGTGCGTGTATATATATATTTTTTTTTTTTTTTTTAAGAACTGTTTCAGGGCTGGGTTGTAGTCAAAAGCCCTGGTTTGTGAACCACAGCTGCTGCAGCGGTGGGTGAGACGGGACACACCTCTGGAAGCTCGCTGGCCGTTGGGGGCTCTTTTTTCTGGGCCACGTTAAGCCAGGTGGGAAGGGGCTGGCACCTCAGCTGCCGAACTGAGCTCTGGAAAGATGCCTGCCTCGGGTACAGCCTCACTGCTGCTACGCAGTGGCACGAAGAGTGGAAAGCAGGGTGCAAAGTCCTTTTGGGGGTGCGGGAGGTCCCTTTGGGGGCGTTCTCCCAGAGCCGCAGGCCTCCAGCAGCCCCCTCACCCTGCCAAATGCCACCCTGGACAGGAATCTACTCCCACCTGAAGCACCACAGAAAGCACCGGGCGGGACAGAGAATTTGCTACCAAGAATACACCGATGACACCAGTGTTTTAACAGCTACTGTCATATTTCTGGAAACATCTACTCATTGTGGCTCCACTGTTCACACCTTGCAGCACGTGCAGCAGCAGGACTGTAACTCTGCTGCTCTGACAACATCCCGAACAGAAGTTTTCTCTGGAGACCGAGAGAACCTCGGCAGCGGTGACCCCACTGATCTGCTCCTGCAGAAATTACTTTCCACTTCCTTCAGAGCAACCCCCACACAAACTCGACTTTTCAAGCGGTGTCATGAAACATTCAGTGAGAACTAAGTGAAACTCTCTGCAGCTTCACTGTCTTTCTCCCACAGTTCTGTGTTTCTTGAATCAATACACTTCACAACGCCCATTCAGGAAGAAATAATTTTATTGTTTCCATCTGACAGGTTTCACTGTGGATGACAAGGACAGCTTGCTAGACGGTCTCTCTCATGATTTTGGTGAGCTTCTGGATCTTTGACCTTGTTGACATGTCCACGTACTTCTCCCCAATATTGACAATCATGCCACCAAGGATTGACGGATCAGTCTAAAGAAGAAACATTGAACAGAAATTCTACTAGCAAAAATTTTTAGCCTAGTATACAATTTTTACACTATTAAAAAAGGAAAAAGGTTTTAAGAAAGCCTTTTTCAAGACAACTTTGCAGAGACTGTATTCCAAAGTTACCGCTTTAGCAATTAAAGCAACATCAGGTCTAAAGAAAGCACAAAACTATGTAGTATAGTAACTGGACTCAGTAAAATGATTATTTTTTTTTTTTAGATTGGAGAGACAAAAGTCCAGCTTAACGTGAATTTGATGAAATTTATTTACAAATCAGAACGCCAAACCTTGGTCTCCAGCTTCAAGACCTCTCCCTTAGCCAAGAATCCATTCAGAGCACTTTTTAGCTCAGTAAGGCTGGCATCATCCAAGGGCTGAAAAATATGAACAGAACACAAAGAAACCGGAGTTGAAAATATTAAAATAATATTTCAAGAACCCAAATTTTCTATTCAGTTTCTTTTCAAGACAGACACTTCCACCAGGAAGGCAGCCTAAGCAGCTTCTTGAACAGGAATAACCAAACCACAGCACAGAAACAGTCATTTTGTGCCCTCCTAATTTCATGCAACATTGTGTTATTTGTGCACATACTCCCAGCAGAAATTCGATGCTGACATCTTCAGATGGCATCAAGAATCCATACTTGCCAAAGTAAGCATTTAATGGAAAACCTCGAGATCCGCCTCACAGCAGAGTTCTGGCGGTACAAGGCAAGATTAATATTCCTGCTTCTCATAATTAAGATCAGCTTAAGAAGAAACAGTTTCATGTAAAGCAGTGGGCAGTGACTGAGGACACTGGCAGGTTGCTCCCAGCCCTGCTGCAGCCTTGCAAAGCGCTCCTGGCTAAGTTATACCTCTCAGTTACCACAGAAGAACTGTGCATCCCTGTAGGAAAAGACACTGTGCATTTGTCCTCACCTTCCCTACAAGGCACTTGGATACCACCAAGACAGAAACAAAAGGGACTTCACCAAAGCGCAGTGGCTTTGTGTTACTGGCAGCTTAAATGATTTCTATTTAACAGCTAACAGTTTGAGAGGCCAAAATGAAACTAACAACAAAAAAGCAGCAGTAAAATAACGTTACATATGAAGTATTCATGAAAACCTGTGGAAACGTTTGCACAGGTCTGCAAGTTCACGCATTCCTGAAGGCTACCAACCAGACTAACAACCTGTGCTTGTGGCCTACAAGAAGCCAGGTAAACTGAAGTGGACCAACCTATTTAGTCCAGGCAGGCAGTCTGCTGCAGCCCGACCCAAGGGCTACAGATTTGCATCATGTACCAAGCTGACCAGCCTCCCACTCTAACAGACCTGTGCGTGGATCCACTAACGAAGAAGTCACTGAAGTGCCAGAACCATCGTTCCTCCAGCTTGACATTTACAGCTTATGCAGACACCATCTTCCCTCTTGCCTCCCTGAGCACCAGCTAGGCTTGCCTGTCTGCCTACATTTGAAAAAGTCTTCCAGCCGTTTCATAGTCACTTGTCCCAGGTACTGCAGATGGTGAATTAGCTGCTCCCAGTGAAGCACAGCCCCAAGCACCACAAGCATTCTCAGTCCCATCACGTATCTGCCTTGCTCTAGTTAATAGTTTATCTGCAAGTTCTGACCTGATCTGTACAACCTCAATGACAGAAATAAGAACAGTTGTATCTGTAGATCAGGCTAACTTTTATCAGCCATCAGCTTCACACACAGGAAGGGAAGCTGTTTTTAGACCAATGATTGCTGGATACAGATATATAGGGAACATTTACAGAAAGACTTTCATCTTGGTAGGGGCTGAGGTACTTCCTCACTACTCATATAACAGGTACTTAAACTACAGAGAGCAAAATTAAGCTAAAGAAATTTGTCTTTTATACTGCTGTCTGCTATGCTTGATCTCAAGGTTTCTAACTCACCTGTGCAGTGGTGACTGTGCACACCACTTCTCCTCGGTAGGCGCTCATGATCTTCCCAAATGCAGAAACAATGTCTGGTGTGTAACGCAATCGACCGTTTTCAGCAAGCAAGTCTGAAAAAGGCAGATGCACTGTAAGTTTAATGCACCCACTAGAAGCAGATTTGGTGAGATAACATTACTAACAAATAGCCTTAGGTATTTTTCTGAAGTCAAATGGCTACTCACTCATCAGGTTGACAATAATAGGGGACATCTTCTCTTTTGCCAGGGCATCATTCACAGCTTTTTGTTTAACTGCACTCTTGGTGTGAGGGTTCATAACAACACTGGATAGCTTGGGGTCCTTTAAAATAGTCTAAGAGAACACACAAATAACATGACAAAGGCCAAGAATTTTCCAGGCATTATAAGGCCCAACTATACCACCCAAAGCAGGCAACACAGTCATTCCCTGAGCAAGGATGAAGAGGTCTGAGCCTGATGGAAAGTGAAATGGCAGCTCCAGGCATAAGCTCATTTACAGTATGTTTCTTTCAGAGCTGATGCTCCTCCTGTCTCACTTCCAAGCAGCTTTACACTGGGGGCGCAGTGCAGACCAGGCCAGCTTTAAGTGGGAGCCTCACAGTCTGCAACAGCCCACTCCTCTCCTGAAATGAAGCAGCAGGCAAGGCCCGCTGCTCCCACCCCCGTGCCAGCGCAGGCGGAACACCTTACCCAGACCCGGCTCAGCTCCTTCTCAACCTGGTCCAGCTTCTTCTGCTTGGTGGCGGCGGAGTACAGCGCGGTGGCATAGCGCCCTTCCAGCCCGTACACCTGAATGGGGGGCTGCGGCCCACAGACAACAGGCAGGCGCTGAGAGCCGCCCTCAGCCGGGG